>NC_040036.1:2262040-2473169 GCF_003713205.1 Coffea eugenioides | reverse complement strand
TTTCTCACTTGGATAGCTAAAATCAAGAAGAAGGAAGTTGTTTCTTGCTCTCTCTTTCTCTCCTCTCTTGTTCGGCCAAGCAGCAGAAATAATGAAAGGAAATGGAGCAAAATTGGTGATAAGAAGGTTGGAATTGTCTTGGTCAAGAAGCCATGGTTGAGTGACACTTGTCACCACTAATACCAACCAAAATTTTCTTTTTCCTTCTTGCATTTTTAGCCCTAAAATTTGGTCAAAGCTAGCTGGAAAATGAGAGGATATTTTGCTCAAATATTAGTGAGCTTGTATGGTAAGAAAGTGGTGGTCAAGTGGTGTGTTCAATCGGTAATGCACGGTACGCGTCGGTTCGCACCGTTCTTCCTTAAGTCACACGTACTAGGGTTTTTTTACTTCTTATTCACTAACCTTTTATCATTGCATCTAATCACATATTATTTCTCACCCAAAAGTCACTCTTAAGCACCAAATTTGATCCTTGCTTCGTACCGAAAATCATCCGGCAAAAATCGCGAAAACCCTAATTACTCTAATCTTGAAAACGAAGAGTGAAACCCTACTTTCTAGGTTCATTTGCACTTATTGTAGAATGATTGGGTAGTATTAAGGGTTTTACACCCAACTTAGAATTCTAACAAATCATATCACTAAAAACTTTCCTAGTTTAGGGTTTTCCTAACTTTTAAACTCACTTTAAGCACCATTCGAACTTATAATTAATACAAAACTAGGGTTTCAATCCTACCCCCAACTTAGGGTTTTCGAAGTATTCCCAAAACCAAATGTTACTGTACAAATAATGAATATAACCTAATATCAACCTAAGAACGGACTGGGGCCTCACACCAATACCCAAAGATTTCCTAGAAGTGGATTATCGTGGTTCATTATCTAATTAACCAGGCCCTTGCCGGCTCGACTCGAGTAACTAGCCCCTGATTTTGAGTTCAAAGGTCATAGAATGGTCGTTGGACTCAACCCTCCAAACGACATCAACAAATACAGAGAACATATACAGATAACAGATACAGAGAACAAATACAGACTTATACAGTATACAGGAACCAGAATAAACAGATGACAGAAACGAGTGTGATAAAGTACACCCTCGTTTCATACAGAGTATACAGAAGTCACAGATAGCCCAGATAAGCAACAAATTAGGGGAGTGGTACACTCACCAATTCAAACAAACAACTTCAAACGTTTCGTTCCGAAATACTTGGTTCACCGGCACGTCCTAAACCACTAAGGTAAAATAATTGAGACTCGATTACGAGTCATATGCCTAACCAAGTAAATTACCAATGCAACACAAAAGTATAGTTTTGGAGTGAAAAGGTAGTAGTTGGTCCTAAAAACATGAAAGATCCAAAAACCCTTCGCTTCTACCCAAAACCATACCTACAATGATTTACTAACTCCAAACTTAAGGTGCAAAATGAAAGTAAGAATAATTCTAGGAAAACAGGATTTTCCAGTTTTGTGCACCACCATTTGAAAATTCATATCTCAAGATTCTTATGTCCAAAATTGACAAAATTTATACCGTCGGAAAATAGACTCAAAGGGGTACAATTTCTCGGAAGACACATTTATAAGATTCATACCACAAGTCAGTCAAATTTGAGCCTTAAGTCGCTGCTTCATCCAGTAAAAGACAGAACAGGTATGTAATTTTAGTCAACATTTGAAAAATCACCATAAATCACACAGATAGAACTAGGGTCTGAAATTTTAATGGTTTCTAACACTATGAATCTAGTTTCATACGCAACAAACGGAACTTAATTCCGATTTTTCTTCATCAAGATACAACAGATTTCTCAAAACTGCTCAAGGGTCCTGCGAAAATTTCAGCAGGACTTCCCTTGTTTTTCTTTACTTTCCACCCTACAAGTCATCACCAATCTCAACTCAAATCAACCACAATTACACACACAACACGGAAGTTGGAAACCACACCTAATTAGGCCACAATACCCCTTCAATTTGAGCCAATTAATAGCTCCAAAACCCAACACAATAAAGCCCTAAATTGAAACCCTAATATGAAATTTACTCCCAAAATCTAAAATTTTCTTTAAGCAAGTCCATCTAACCCATAATACCCTAGTATTTCAAATAATAAAGCTATCAAACCATATCCAATCATTACTCATCACATAAGGGCAGAAAAATCCCCATAAAAATTGAAAATTTCCATAACACCACTTCAAACCATCGTATGTCTCATAAAATTACCTATTTTACAACTATAATCCACTAATTGACAATTAATTGAAGTAGAGGGAAGATTCTAGCCAAGATTACCTTGTTCCTCCAAGAAAGATGGAAGCTTGGTGCTTTCTTCTCCAAAATCACTCCACCAACACCTTTAGTCTTCCTTAGTTAACACTTTTATGGAATGGTTTGCAAAGTGGTTGGCTAAATCTCAAGATTCAAGCAAGTTTGGAAGTTGAAAATGAAGTTTCTCTCTTGAGGGCCGGCCAAGAAGCAAGAAAATGAAGATGCTTTTTGGTCAAAATTTGATAATTGGTAAAGGTAAAGAAAAATTGGTCTAAGTCACATCCAATCGGGTCGCGACACTTGGCATGTGAGAACCTGAAAATTTTCACATTTTACGAGCATTATTTTATTTCTTTGCCTATATTTTTATTACTTTCCTTTAAAATATTACATTTTCTATATATTTCATAAGTAAGTACAGTTTTTAAATCATTTTTCTGATATAAGTTAGTGTACGTTCAATTTGAAGTGCATGACCCGCTAGTGCGCTTAGTACGATAAAATTTTTGGTGATTAATTGAATTTTTGTATTAAGAGATATTATTTACAAGGTGTTAGGAATCAATTAGAGGTTAGCTAGATAGCTTAACCATTGGAAGATAAGAGGATTAGATCAAACCCTAATAGGGCCAAGTGTCATGAAACCAATGGAGGGTAGACTTTGACCACTATTCCCCAACTTTACTAAATATCAAATTTGACTCAAAAATCATCTTCATTTGCTCCATCTTGGCCGAACCTCTTAAGGAAAGAAAAGAGAGAAAACTTCAACTTTTATCTTCCATTTCTTGCTTATATCTTGAAATCCAACCGATTAAATCTTGAATTTGTCCATAAAAGTGACTTTCTAAGGGAGTTTCAAGGTATTGGTGGAGTTGTTTTGGAGGAGGAACCCCTAAGCTACTACCTTTATTGAGGTGTCAAGGTATTTTGCTTGGAAACTCATTTTTGTTCCTAATAATGGTAAATTAGTAGTTTGTAGTGGCTAAATATGCTATTTTATGGAAGATTTTGTGGTTTGAGGTAGAGTTAGTTAAATTTCAGATTGTATTGGTGATTTTCAGATTTTATATGATAGTTACTGTTTGGCCATGAATGATGGCTTGATATGGTGTAAAATGAAGTTTTTATATGTTAGTTGTGGTTGTTTGCGGAAAATTTCAGTTTTGTGCGAAAATTTCAGTTTTAGGGTTCCAATCTGGCCCTGTTCTGACCGGCTTTATTCGTGCATGTTAGAGGCCGAATCAAGCTTAGGTTAAAACATGATAGTTGTAGAAAATGGTGTTAGCTAGCTGCCTACAAAATTTAAACTCGATCCGAACACTGTATCATGTGAAATGACCGAAATACCTTTGACTGCCCATGAGCCCTGTTTCGCGGACAGATTTCTATTTTCGTGGGGATTTCCATTTTTTACCATGAAAATGCATGATTTGGCTTTGGAGGTCTTCATAAGAAATGTAGGTATATGTCTTGGTTTCTAAACGCTATAAGATTCGTTTCAACCCGATAAGTGTAGCTTCAGTTGTGCTTATTGTGCCGAAAGGTGTATTTTACAGTCTATGATGTGTATGTGGTTGTTTTGAGATGAATTGGTGTTTCTTGTAGGATGGAAAAGTAAGGAAATGTAGGGGATATGCTGTCCAAATTTTGGGAGTGTTGGATTTCTTCGAGTTTGGTTTGGTTTGGGATATATATAAGAAGGGCTTTTGGGGTTGTTCGAGCCCTAGGTCTTCATGTTACCTTTTCGTCCCAAAATCATGTTTTGCACACTTGCATGAGTAATTATTTGGCGAGATCTACGACTTGTAGTCGAGTCTCATTTGTGTATTTTATTTACTGGATTTGTGGCTGTGGGAACCATAATTTTTTACCTTGGTTATTCTAGGGTTTCTTGGTGATTAGAACCCTACTTTGGTTGAAACTTTTGAAGTATCCTTGCTTTAACTAGTGAATGTACCACTCCCCAGAATTATTGCTGAACTGGTTATCTGTACTTGCAAATTGCTATTTGAATGTCCTTACCGACTGTTTATTTTGTACGAGACGAGTGTGTACTTTATCGCACTCGTTCTCTGGTCTGTGTGACTTGTTTCCTGTATATACTTGAATCTGTTACCCGCGCCTGTTATAATATCGTTTGGAAGTGCATCCAACGACCTTCCTGTTAAATCTGAGTTCAAGCTCATGGGGAGTCAATTGGATCGAGCCAGCAAGGGCTTGGTCAACAAAATTTGACAATCCATGGGGACCTGTTCCTGGGAAATCTTTGGGTATTGGAGACTTTAGATTTCCGATGTACTCGAGTATTACCATTCCTGTTCTTGTTCGGTATTCGGGCCCGGTAAGGGGTATGTTTGGTGATCGGGATTTTGGCATA
This sequence comes from Coffea eugenioides, assembly GCF_003713205.1. Classification (NCBI taxonomy): domain Eukaryota; kingdom Viridiplantae; phylum Streptophyta; class Magnoliopsida; order Gentianales; family Rubiaceae; genus Coffea; species Coffea eugenioides. Next base: position 2,468,503 of record NC_040036.1, on the reverse strand, counting down.
AGCGGGGTCAACGGATATGTGTGTTTCATTTAACGTTAACGGAGGGTCAACGAGGTTGGATCAAGTATTGCAACGGGAAGTTGGCTCCTGAGAGCCACTTGTATCCTTTAAATTGTGGTGTTCGCTCATTTCTCTTATTTGATGTGTATATGTGCCTTAAAAGTGTTTTCTCATGATTTCTACTGGTTATACTTTTGGTACCTCATTGAGCTTTTAACTCACCCCGTTCCGTTATCCTTGTTTTCCTTACAGGAGACCATCTTTTGGACCAATGATCATTTTGAAGAATGAAATGAGCTAGTATAAATACTCTTTTATATAGCTCCTCGGGAGTTGGAAAATCCTAAATGTACCTTGATCCAAATATTTTCCTTTTGATTTGTAAATTACAAACGTATGTATATAAAACTGTTTAATCATGTTCATGCATTATATTTGGTTTGGAAATGTTTATTCTCTAGAGTTATATAACGTTATCTGTATTCGATTGGGTTGCGGCCGGATTGTGACGTGGCAGTCACTGTTCATCCGCGGCTTGTTTTCGTTCCTCGTTTCGTTTCTTTTAACAGTCGTTGTAGCGCTCGAGCACTGTATTATCTTTCGGAACAAGTTTTTCATGATGTGATTAGCTTAGTAGTCCTGGAGGCACTTCCATTTCATTTTGATTTTTTTTACGTGGGACCGTTGTACCAAAGATTGATTATATCTCTTGGTTCGGCTCAACTGGGTTCTAAATGTTTATCTTCTCGAAGTTCCTTTGAGCGGTTGGTAGGGTTTACATTTGTTCCCGATCCGTAGTCCCGGCGAGAGTTGGGCAGGCGGTCCGCCTAACCCTTTGGTTTCCCTTAGGGTGAGGTGGGGCTGTCACAGGTGGTATCAAAGTCGCTTCACGTGGTCTCTGCGCGGAGTGAGCTTGGGGCCAAGTGGTGTTGTGGTCTCGCTCATGTGAATGAGTATAAGGGACTAAGTACTCTTTTGAGCATAAACTATGAATCGCGGTGTATTCTAGGTTTCAAAACATTATTCTGGTACTTGAAGACTATAGATACATATGTCAGGTAGGAATTACAAATGTAGATTATTTACTCTTGGGACTGGCCAGCTAGAGTGGTGAATTATCTTATTTTGGATTTTTGTACCCGAATACGAAAAGGGATGAAAGCCTAGGTTAGAAATGACTTGGGCGAATTAGACGTCTGATTCTACGAAACTTTATATGATGTGTGGATGATTAACCATGCCTAAGAGATAAATTGTGATTTCTTGTAGATTACGGATGGAACCCTAGGGGGGGAGCTTTTCGTTAGTTGCTTTTGTACTCTTGGTCTAGTTCGTAGTATGTACTATTGAATGACCCTCTTACTTCCATAGGATTTCCTTTGCTTGTATCTGACTGACTGTTACTGTGTGATTTGTTTGATATAGTCGTGTTATATGTATATTTGCTTTTGAATTGATGCGGACGTATTATATGTATGTCTGACTGACTGACCTCGCTAGTTTGTATCTTGTATTCGCGCCTCGAGCCTAGATTAGTTAATCCAATGGAAGGAACTCGTAGTGGACGAGACCGGGGCCATGGACGTAGGCAACGCTCGAATGAAGGAGGAAATCGGGAACCAATGCCTGAACCCAACCCTGAACCTGGAGTGGATCCTAACGTTCAGGTAGCTGCGGCTATCCGGCGCATGACTGATCTTTTAGCTCACGTAGTCGAGAATCAGGGCCAAAACCCTACTCCTCAACTTGGAAACCCTGGTAACCATATAGAGGGGGAAGATACGGCCCTCGAATGATTTCAGAAGTTCTCCCCACCGAAATTCCTTGGAGGACCAGACCCTGATGTGGCCGAGCGGTGACTAGAGAAGATGATTGATATTTTTGCGGCGTTGCACTACACGGAGGAAAGACAAGTGACGTTTGCTGTCTTCCAACTGGAGGGGGCAGCCCGTTCTTGGTGGAATGTAATAAGATTGAAATGGGAAAGAGCACAAACACCGAGAACGTGGGCGAACTTCATGATAGAGTTCAACACGAAGTATTTCCCACCCCTAATTCAAGAAAAGAAAGAAGATGAGTTTATTAGGCTTCGCCAGGGAGCTCAGACTGTCGCCGAATATGAGAGCCAGTTCACTAAGTTGTTGAAGTTCGCTCCCGAGCTGATCGTGACTGAGCAAAGGAAGATAAGGTGTTTTGTCCAGGGCTTAAATGTTGAGATTCAGAAGGATCTGGATGTAGCCCAACTGAGTGCCTTCAGAGACGCGGTGGAAAAAGCTCAACGAGTTGAAAGCGTGAGGTTACAACTTAGAACCTTTCAGGCAAAGAAAAGAGCTATTCCTGGAAGTAACATGCGACAAGAAGATACGAGTACACCTCCCAAGCTCGGAAAAGGAACTGGAGGGTTAAGATTTCCTGGAATGTCAAGTGATGCTTCACAGAGAGGCTCAGGCTCTGCTTCCCATGGTCCCTGCGGGTACTGTGGAAAGCCGAATCACACGGAGGATGTCTACTAGAAAAAAGTAAGAAAATGTCTACGTTGCGGGAGTGCAGATCATCAAATCGCTAATTGCCCAAGCCTCGAGAAGGGAGTGGGAATCGACAATCAACCAAGACCAACTCTAACCAGTCGAAGGGGGAAGGGACTGGACCAAAGGTGTGGACTCGGGTGTATTCCCTAGAGTCACATCAAGCCCCTGACCCGTCTGAGGACGTAGAAGGTACGATCCGCCATTTACATTAGATTTTAATAGGTCCCATTCATAAGAAAATTTCGAGGATGAAATTTCTTTAAGGGGGAGAGAGTGTGAGAACCTGAAAATTTTCACATTTTACGAGCATTATTTTATTTCTTTGCCTACATTTTTATTACTTTCCTTTAAAATATTTCATTTTCTATATATTTTATAAGTAAGTACAGTTTTTAAATCATTTTTTTGATATAAGTTAGTGTACGTTCAATTTGAAGTGCATTAGAGGCGTGGGACCCGTTAGTCTGAGTACGATAAAATTTTTGGCGATTAATTGAATTTTTGTATTAAGAGATATTATTTTACAAGGTGCTAGGAAATAATTAGAGGTTAGCTAGATAGCTTAACCATTGGAAGATAAGAGGATTAGATCAAACCCTAATAGGGCCAAGTGTCATGAAACCAATGGAGGGTAGACTTTGACCACTATTCCCCAACTTTACTAAATATCAAATTTGACTCAAAAATCATCTTCATTTGCTCCATCTTGGCCGAACCTCTTAAGGAAAGAAAAGAGAGAAAACTCCAACTTTTATCTTCCATTTCTTGCTTATATCTTGAAATCCAACCGATTAAATCTTGAATTTGTCCATAAAAGTGACTTTCTAAGGGAGTTTCAAGGTATTGGTGGAGTTGTTTTGGAGGAGGAACCCCTAAGCTACTACCTTTATTGAGGTGTCAAGGTATTTTGCTTGGAAACTCATTTTTGTTCCTAATAATGGTAAATTAGTAGTTTGTAGTGGCTAAATATGCTATTTTATGGAAGATTTTGTGGTTTGAGGTAGAGTTAGTTAAATTTCAGATTGTATTGGTGATTTTCAGATTTTATATGATAGTTACTGTTTGGCCATGAATGATGGCTTGATATGGTGTAAAATGAAGTTTTTATATGTTAGTTGTGGTTGTTTGCGGAAAATTTCAGTTTTGTGCGAAAATTTCAGTTTTAGGGTTCCAATCTGGCCCTGTTCTGACCGGCTTTATTCGTGCATGTTAGAGGCCGAATCAAGCTTAGGTTAAAACATGATAGTTGTAGAAAATGGTGTTAGCTAGCTGCCTACAAAATTTAAACTCGATCCGAACACTGTATCATGTGAAATGACCGAAATACCTTTGACTGCCCATGAGCCCTGTTTCGCGGACAGATTTCTATTTTCGTGGGGATTTCCATTTTTTACCATGAAAATGCATGATTTGGCTTTGGAGGTCTTCATAAGAAATGTAGGTATATGTCTTGGTTTCTAAACGCTATAAGATTCGTTTCAACCCGATAAGTGTAGCTTCAGTTGTGCTTATTGTGCCGAAAGGTGTATTTTACAGTCTATGATGTGTATGTGGTTGTTTTGAGATGAATTGGTGTTTCTTGTAGGATGGAAAAGTAAGGAAATGTAGGGGATATGCTGTCCAAATTTTGGGAGTGTTGGATTTCTTCGAGTTTGGTTTGGTTTGGGATATATATAAGAAGGGCTTTTGGGGTTGTTCGAGCCCTAGGTCTTCATGTTACCTTTTCGTCCCAAAATCATGTTTTGCACACTTGCATGAGTAATTATTTGGCGAGATCTACGACTTGTAGTCGAGTCTCATTTGTGTATTTTATTTACTGGATTTGTGGCTGTGGGAACCATAATTTTTTACCTTGGTTATTCTAGGGTTTCTTGGTGATTAGAACCCTACTTTGGTTGAAACTTTTGAAGTATCCTTGCTTTAACTAGTGAATGTACCACTCCCCAGAATTATTGCTGAACTGGTTATCTGTACTTGCAAATTGCTATTTGAATGTCCTTACCGACTGTTTATTTTGTACGAGACGAGTGTGTACTTTATCGCACTCGTTCTCTGGTCTGTGTGACTTGTTTCCTGTATATACTTGAATCTGTTACCCGCGCCTGTTATAATATCGTTTGGAAGTGCATCCAACGACCTTCCTGTTAAATCTGAGTTCAAGCTCATGGGGAGTCAATTGGATCGAGCCAGCAAGGGCTTGGTCAACAAAATTTGACAATCCATGGGGACCTGTTCCTGGGAAATCTTTGGGTATTGGAGACTTTAGATTTCCGATGTACTCGAGTATTACCATTCCTGTTCTTGTTCGGTATTCGGGCCCGGTAAGGGGTATGTTTGGTGATCGGGATTTTGGCATAAGCGGGGTCAACGGATATGTGTGTTTCATTTAACGTTAACGGAGGGTCAACGAGGTTGGATCAAGTATTGCAACGGGAAGTTGGCTCCTGAGAGCCACTTGTATCCTTTAAATTGTGGTGTTCGCTCATTTCTCTTATTTGATGTGTATATGTGCCTTAAAAGTGTTTTCTCATGATTTCTACTGGTTATACTTTTGGTACCTCATTGAGCTTTTAACTCACCCCGTTCCGTTATCCTTGTTTTCCTTACAGGAGACCATCTTTTGGACCAATGATCATTTTGAAGAATGAAATGAGCTAGTATAAATACTCTTTTATATAGCTCCTCGGGAGTTGGAAAATCCTAAATGTACCTTGATCCAAATATTTTCCTTTTGATTTGTAAATTACAAACGTATGTATATAAAACTGTTTAATCATGTTCATGCATTATATTTGGTTTGGAAATGTTTATTCTCTAGAGTTATATAACGTTATCTGTATTCGATTGGGTTGCGGCCGGATTGTGACGTGGCAGTCACTGTTCATCCGCGGCTTGTTTTCGTTCCTCGTTTCGTTTCTTTTAACAGTCGTTGTAGCGCTCGAGCACTGTATTATCTTTCGGAACAAGTTTTTCATGATGTGATTAGCTTAGTAGTCCTGGAGGCACTTCCATTTCATTTTGATTTTTTTTACGTGGGACCGTTGTACCAAAGATTGATTATATCTCTTGGTTCGGCTCAACTGGGTTCTAAATGTTTATCTTCTCGAAGTTCCTTTGAGCGGTTGGTAGGGTTTACATTTGTTCCCGATCCGTAGTCCCGGCGAGAGTTGGGCAGGCGGTCCGCCTAACCCTTTGGTTTCCCTTAGGGTGAGGTGGGGCTGTCACAGGTGGTATCAAAGTCGCTTCACGTGGTCTCTGCGCGGAGTGAGCTTGGGGCCAAGTGGTGTTGTGGTCTCGCTCATGTGAATGAGTATAAGGGACTAAGTACTCTTTTGAGCATAAACTATGAATCGCGGTGTATTCTAGGTTTCAAAACATTATTCTGGTACTTGAAGACTGTAGATACATATGTCAGGTAGGAATTAAAAATGTAGAGGAATTACTCTTGGGACTGGCCAGCTAGAGTGGTGAATTATCTTATTTTGGATTTTTGTACCCGAATACGAAAAGGGATGAAAGCCTAGGTTAGAAATGACTTGGGCGAATTAGACGTCTGATTCTACGAAACTTTATATGATGTGTGGATGATTAACCATGCCTAAGAGATAAATTGTGATTTCTTGTAGATTACGGATGGAACCCTAGGGGGGGAGCTTTTCGTTAGTTGCTTTTGTACTCTTGGTCTAGTTCGTAGTATGTACTATTGAATGACCCTCTTACTTCCATAGGATTTCCTTTGCTTGTATCTGACTGACTGTTACTGTGTGATTTGTTTGATATAGTCGTGTTATATGTATATTTGCTTTTGAATTGATGCGGACGTATTATATGTATGTCTGACTGACTGACCTCCCTAGTTTGTATCTTGTATTTGCGCCTCGAGCCTAGATTAGTTAATCCAATGGAAGGAACTCGTAGTGGACGTGACCGGGGCCATGGACGTAGGCAACGCTCGAATGAAGGAGGAAATCGGGAACCAATGCCTGAACCCAACCCTGAACCTGGAGTGGATCCTAACGTTCAGGTAGCTGCGGCTATCCAGCGCATGACTGATCTTTTAGCTCACGTAGTCGAGAATCAGGGCCAAAACCCTACTCCTCAACTTGGAAACCCTGGTAACCATATAGAGGGGGAAGATACGGCCCTCGAATGATTTCAGAAGTTCTCCCCACCGAAATTCCTTGGAGGACCAGACCCTGATGTGGCCGAGCGGTGACTAGAGAAGATGATTGATATTTTTGCGGCGTTGCACTACACGGAGGAAAGACAAGTGACGTTTGCTGTCTTCCAACTGGAGGGGGCAGCCCGTTCTTGGTGGAATGTAATAAGATTGAAATGGGAAAGAGCACAAACACCGAGAACGTGGGCGAACTTCATGATAGAGTTCAACACGAAGTATTTCCCACCCCTAATTCAAGAAAAGAAAGAAGATGAGTTTATTAGGCTTCGCCAGGGAGCTCAGACTGTCGCCGAATATGAGAGCCAGTTCACTAAGTTGTTGAAGTTCGCTCCCGAGCTGATCGTGACTGAGCAAAGGAAGATAAGGTGTTTTGTCCAGGGCTTAAATGTTGAGATTCAGAAGGATCTGGATGTAGCCCAACTGAGTGCCTTCAGAGACGCGGTGGAAAAAGCTCAACGAGTTGAAAGCGTGAGGTTACAACTTAGAACCTTTCAGGCAAAGAAAAGAGCTATTCCTGGAAGTAACATGCGACAAGAAGATACGAGTACACCTCCCAAGCTCGGAAAAGGAACTGGAGGGTTAAGATTTCCTGGAATGTCAAGTGATGCTTCACAGAGAGGCTCAGGCTCTGCTTCCCATGGTCCCTGCGGGTACTGTGGAAAGCCGAATCACACGGAGGATGTCTACTAGAAAAAAGTAAGAAAATGTCTACGTTGCGGGAGTGCAGATCATCAAATCGCTAATTGCCCAAGCCTCGAGAAGGGAGTGGGAATCGACAATCAACCAAGACCAACTCTAACCAGTCGAAGGGGGAAGGGACTGGACCAAAGGTGTGGACTCGGGTGTATTCCCTAGAGTCACATCAAGCCCCTGACCCGTCTGAGGACGTAGAAGGTACGATCCGCCATTTACATTAGATTTTAATAGGTCCCATTCATAAGAAAATTTCGAGGATGAAATTTCTTTAAGGGGGAGAGAGTGTGAGAACCTGAAAATTTTCACATTTTACGAGCATTATTTTATTTCTTTGCCTACATTTTTATTACTTTCCTTTAAAATATTTCATTTTCTATATATTTTATAAGTAAGTACAGTTTTTAAATCATTTTTTTGATATAAGTTAGTGTACGTTCAATTTGAAGTGCATTAGAGGCGTGGGACCCATTAGTCTGAGTACGATAAAATTTTTGGCGATTAATTGAATTTTTGTATTAAGAGATATTATTTTACAAGGTGCTAGGAAATAATTAGAGGTTAGCTAGATAGCTTAACCATTGGAAGATAAGAGGATTAGATCAAACCCTAATAGGGCCAAGTGTCATGAAACCAATGGAGGGTGGACTTTGACCACTATTCCCCAACTTTACTAAATATCAAATTTGACTCAAAAATCATCTTCATTTGCTCCATCTTGGCCAAACCTCTTAAGGAAAGAAAAGAGAGAAAACTCCAACTTTTATCTTGCATTTCTTGCTTATATCTTGAAATCCAACCGATTAAATCTTGAATTTGTCCACAAAAGTGACTTGCTAAGGGAGTTTCAAGGTATTGGTGGAGTTGTTTTGGAGGAGGAACCCCAAAACTACTACCTTTCTTGAGGTGTCAAGGTATTTTGATTAGAAACTCACTTTTGTTCCTAATAATGGTAAATTAGTAGTTTGTAGTGGCTAAATATGCTATTTTATGGAAGATTTTGTGGTTTGAGGTAGAGTTAGTTAAATTTCAGATTTTATTGGTGATTTTCTGATTTTATATGATAGTTACTGTTTGGCCATGAATGATGGCTTGATATGGTGTAAAATGAAGTTTTTATATGTTAGTTGTGGTTGTTTGCGGAAAATTTCAGTTTTGTGCGGAAATTTCAGTTTTAGGGTTCCAATCTGGCCCTGTTCTGACCGGCTTTATTCGTGCATGTTAGAGGCCGAATCAGGCTTAGGTTAAAACATGATAGTTGTATAAAATGGTGTTAGCTAGCTGCCTGCAAAATTTCAACTCGATCCGAACACTGTATCATGTGAAATGACCGAAATACCTTTGACTGCCCATGAGCCCTGTTTCGCGGACAGATTTCTATTTTTGTGGGGATTTCCATTTTTTACCATGAAAATGCATGATTTGGCTTTGGAGGTCTTCATAAGAAATGTAGGTATATGTCTTGGTTTCTAAACGCTATAAGATTCGTTTCAACCCGATAAGTTTAGCTTCAGTTGTGCTTATTGTGCCGAAATGTGTATTTTATAGTCTGTGATGTGTATGTGGTTGTTTTGAGATGAATTGGTGTTGCTTGTAGGATGGAAAAGTAAGGAAATGTAGGGGATATGCTGTCCAAATTTTGGGAGTGCTGGATTTCTTCGAGTTTGGTTTGGTTTGGGATATATATAAGAAGGGCTTTTGGGGTTGTTCGAGCCCTAAGTCTTCATGTTACCTTTTCGTCCCAAAATCATGTTTTGCACACTTGCATGAGTAATTATTTGGCGAGATCTACGAGTTGTAGTCGAGCCTCATTTGTGCATTTTATTTACTGGATTTGTGGCTGTGGGAACCATAATTTTTTACCTTGGTTATTCTAGGGTTTCTTGGTGATTAGAGCCTTACTTTGGTTGAAACTTTTGAAGTATCCTTGCTTTAACTAGTGAGTGTACCTGTGACGACCCCACCTCCCCCTAAGGCGAACCAGAGGGTTCGGCGGGTCGCCTGCCCGGCTCTCGCCGGGACTCAGTCGTTCACTACGGTCCTCAAATATATTATAATATACATCTCAAATATACATCACATGGTCCACAAATATACATCCAAGTCTCCAATAATTACATGTCACAAATGCAGCGGAAACTAATCCCAACTATACATAAAATGATTCCAAATCCAAAACTGTACAAGATATAGGCCATCCAGTCACGTGAATAAGTACTACCAGCCTTCCTTTGCCACGAGCCCTGTGGAGGGGAATAAAATATTTTTGGGGTGAGCTAGAAGCTCAGCGAGTAACCAGCAAAATCATTAAGCAAATATATTTCACAATGTTGCATTTCGATGATTTCGATGATGTCATGATTCAGAGATCAAATGTCCGTTTAGTGCTCTCATGAGCCGGGGAAATCATAGCACTTGAACACCCAACGCTCAAATATTTCATTTAACATTAACTCACGAACTCACGAAAGTGGGAGCAACATCGGTGCTCCAGATAACCATGAACATGAACCATAAACAAGGTGGAGACGTTGGTGTCCAGCACAAGACTTTCCCAGAACTCATTGAAGCCAAATCATGTCATGAATTCACATGCAAGCACGCATGATATGCAATCGAATAATTAATGCAAGAAACATTTCACAAGTACTTTGGAAATAGTTTAGGGTCACTCACCTCCACGGCTCAGAAACCATCCATCATATATCATTGCCTTGCTCAAATCCAAGCCTTAGATCACAAACCCAATGCAAACAAGTCCCTTCAAAGTTCGGACAGCACTTCCCCTGAATTTGCTAACTTTTCCAGCCATCATGGCTTCATTATTTCCTCATTCCAACCCAAAGGTAAACACACAATAACAAGTTCATCCAATAGCCATTCAGCAAGCTCCAAGTAGTACTAGTACAAGTCAAACTAGGGAAAAGTCCGGAAATGAAAGTTAAGCTCAAAACCAGAAAAATAGTTTTGACGTCATTTTGCGGTAATGGTACCAAAGGCGTTACGATTGTCGGATGAAGGTGAAAGACCTACTGTTTCGAAGCTAAGAGATAGGGCTACAATATTGTAGAAGGTCACTCAACCTAGTTTCAAGTGTAACCAGGTCAAAAATGCAAGAAACTATACCAGAATCACAAAAATAGATTCACAGAACGCATTCTGGGGTAAACATCATAAATCAGGATACCGAAGTCCAAATCCAGAAATTCCAAAACCATATGAAAGATAAGAAACAGGGATAAATTTCATCAGAAGAACTTAACAACCAATTCGGAAGTAATTCCAGCCAAAACAACCAATTACAGGCGCAATTCTTACATTCGGGTAAAACCAGAACAGCAAGAGTAATTTCGACTTTTCTCACTCTACGCTACTCCGATTGACCTGAAATTTTGTAGGCACCTCTATAATGTTATTCCCTACAACTTTCATGTTTTAAGACAAGGCCAATTCAGCCTCTAACTAGGAGCTAAAAATTCGGACAGAATGAAGAACCAAGAACCCTAATTTTCCAGATTTCTTCCAAAACAGAATTTACTTGCAATCTTCCACTTTTTCCACCTTCTAGAATCATTAAACATCATTTCCAATCATCATACATAACCACATAATCATACTCATATTAAAACAGAAAAATCCCCAGAAATAATAAAAGTTCATCCATCCAACCACAACTCAAAATATAATCCATCAAACCATCTCTTTAGCCATCACAAGTCTCTAATTTAGCATAATCAAGAACAAAGAAAGGATGGCTAGACATGATACCTTCAAATATCAAGAAAGGTGATGACTTAGGGATTTTTCTTCCAAAACAACTCCACCAAGAGCTTCAATCTTCCTTAGCTAGCAAGTTTTATGGAGTGATTTGCAATTTAATTGGTTGGAACTCAAGATTTGGACAAGAAATTGAAGTGCAAGATGATGGATTTTCTCTCTCTTTTTCTCTCAAAATTTCGTCCAAGACAAGCTAAAATGGAGAGAAATTGGGTCCAAATTGGTTTTAGTAAAGTTAGAAAAGTCTTGGTCAAAAGTCAAGGTCCAATGGTTTTGTGACAAATGGTCCTTTAGGGTTTTAATCTTATCTTTTTGTCTCTCCAATACAAATATCTTAACACATTGTAAAATAATATCACTTAATACAAAATTCCAACAAGTTGTCAAAAATATAATGCATTTACCGCACTTGTGGGTCCCACGTCCAAAATACGCTTTTAATTTCTCAAAAACTAACCGATACTAGAAAAATCATTTTAAAACTATCTTTGCTCATAAACTTTATCTGGGGAATTTTTCTAATCAAGAAAATGTAGAAAGGGCGGGCGATTAAAAAAAATAAACCCTAGAAAATTAGAAATTTTTCGGGTTCTCACTCTTATTCTTTCGGGGCGTCACAGTACCACTCCCCTGAATTATTGCTGAACTGGTTATCTGTACTTGCAAATTGCTATTTGATTGTCCTTACCGACTGTTTATTTTGTACGAGACCAGTGTGTACTTTATCGCACTCGTTCTCTGGTCTGTGTGACTTGTTTCCTGTATATACTTGAATCTGTTACCCGCGCCTGTTATAATATCGTTTGGAAGTGCATCCAACGACCTTCCTGTTAAATCTGAGTTCAAGCTCATGGGGAGTCAATTGGATCGAGCCAGCAAGGGCTTGGTCAAGAAAATTTGACAATCCATGGGGGCCTGTTCCTGGGAAATCTTTGGGAATTGGAGACTCTAGATTTCCGATGTCCTCGAGTATTACCATTCCTGTTCTTGTTCGGCATTCGGGCCCGGTAAGGGGTATGTTTGGTGATCGGGATTTTGGCATAAGCGGGGTCAACGGATATGTGTGTTTCATTTAACGTTAACGGAGGGTCAACGAGGTTGGATCAAGTATTGCAACGGGAAGTTGGCTCCTGAGAGCCACTTGTATCCTTTAAATTGTGGTGTTCGCTCATTTCTCTTATTTGATGTGTATATGTGCCTTAAAAGTGTTTTCTCATGATTTCTACTGGTTATACTTTTGGTACCTCATTGAGCTTTTAACTCACCCCGTTCTGTTATCCTTGTTTTCCTTACAGGAGACCATCTTTTGGACCAATGATCATTTTGAAGAATGAAATGAGCTAGTATAAATACTCTTTTATATAGCTCCTCGGGAGTTGGAAAATCCTAAATGTACCTTGATCCAAATATTTTCCTTTTGATTTGTAAATTACAAACGTATGTATATAAAACTGTTTAATCATGTTCATGCATTATATTTGGTTTGGAAATGTTTATTCTCTAGAGTTATATAACGTTATCTGTATTCGATTGGGTTGCGGCCGGATTGTGACGTGGCAGTCACTGTTCATCCGCGGCTTGTTTTCGTTCCTCGTTTCGTTTCTTTTAACAGTCGTTGTAGCGCTCGAGCACTGTATTATCTTTCGGAACAAGTTTTTCATGATGTGATTAGCTTAGTAGTCCTGGAGGCACTTCCATTTCATTTTGATTTTTTTTACGTGGGACCGTTGTACCAAAGATTGATTATATCTCTTGGTTCGGCTCAACTGGGTTCTAAATGTTTATCTTCTCGAAGTTCCTTTGAGCGGTTGGTAGGGTTTACATTTGTTCCCGATCCGTAGTCCCGGCGAGAGTTGGGCAGGCGGTCCGCCTAACCCTTTGGTTCGCCTTAGGGTGAGGTGGGGCTGTCACAGGTGGTATCAAAGTCGCTTCACGTGGTCTCTGCGCGGAGTGAGCTTGGGGCCAAGTGGTGTTGTGGTCTCGCTCATGTGAATGAGTATAAGGGACTAAGTACTCTTTTGAGCATAAACTATGAATCGCGGTGTATTCTAGGTTTCAAAACATTATTCTGGTACTTGAAGACTATAGATACATATGTCAGGTAGGAATTACAAATGTAGATATTTACTCTTGGGACTGGCCAGCTAGAGTGGTGAATTATCTTATTTTGGATTTTTGTACCCGAATACGAAAAGGGATGAAAGCCTAGGTTAGAAATGACTTGGGCGAATTAGACGTCTGATTCTACGAAACTTTATATGATGTGTGGATGATTAACCATGCCTAAGAGATAAATTGTGATTTCTTGTAGATTACGGATGGAACCCTAGGGGGGGAGCTTTTCGTTAGTTGCTTTTGTACTCTTGGTCTAGTTCGTAGTATGTACTATTGAATGACCCTCTTACTTCCATAGGATTTCCTTTGCTTGTATCTGACTGACTGTTACTGTGTGATTTGTTTGATATAGTCGTGTTATATGTATATTTGCTTTTGAATTGATGCGGACGTATTATATGTATGTCTGACTGACTGACCTCCCTAGTTTGTATCTTGTATTTGCGCCTCGAGCCTAGATTAGTTAATCCAATGGAAGGAACTCGTAGTGGACGTGACCGGGGCCATGGACGTAGGCAACGCTCGAATGAAGGAGGAAATCGGGAACCAATGCCTGAACCCAACCCTGAACCTGGAGTGGATCCTAACGTTCAGGTAGCTGCGGCTATCCAGCGCATGACTGATCTTTTAGCTCACGTAGTCGAGAATCAGGGCCAAAACCCTACTCCTCAACTTGGAAACCCTGGTAACCATATAGAGGGGGAAGATACGGCCCTCGAATGATTTCAGAAGTTCTCCCCACCGAAATTCCTTGGAGGACCAGACCCTGATGTGGCCGAGCGGTGACTAGAGAAGATGATTGATATTTTTGCGGCGTTGCACTATACGGAGGAAAGACAAGTGACGTTTGCTGTCTTCCAACTGGAGGGGGCATCCCGTTCTTGGTGGAATGTAATAAGATTGAAATGGGAAAGAGCACAAACACCGAGAACGTGGGCGAACTTCATGATAGAGTTCAACGCGAAGTATTTCCCACCCCTAATTCAAGAAAAGAAAGAAGATGAGTTTATTAGGCTTCGCCAGGGAGCTCAGACTGTCGCCGAATATGAGAGCCAGTTCACTAAGTTGTTGAAGTTCGCTCCCGAGCTGATCGTGACTGAGCAAAGGAAGATAAGGTGTTTTGTCCAGGGCTTAAATGTTGAGATTCAGAAGTATCTGGATGTAGCCCAACTGAGTGCCTTCAGAGACGCGGTGGAAAAAGCTCAACGAGTTGAAAGCGTGAGGTTACAACTTAGAACCTTTCAGGCAAAGAAAAGAGCTATTCCTGGAAGTAACATGCGACAAGAAGATACGAGTACACCTCCCAAGCTCGGAAAAGGAACTGGAGGGTTAAGATTTCCTGGAATGTCAAGTGATCCTTCACAGAGAGGCTCGGGCTCTGCTTCCCATGGTCCCTGCGGGTACTGTGGAAAGTCGAATCACACGGAGGATGTCTACTAGAAGAAAGTAAGAAAATGTCTACGTTGCGGGAGTGCAGATCATCAAATCGCTAATTGCCCAAGCCTCGAGAAGGGAGTGGGAATCGACAATCAACCAAGACCAACTCTAACCAGTCCAAGAAAATGTTAGTTGTGGTTGTTTGCGGAAAATTTCAGTTTTGTGCTGAAATTTCAGTTTTAGGGTTCCAAACTGGCCCTGTTCTGACCGGCTTTATTCGTGCATGTTAGAGGCCGAATCAGGCTTAGGTTAAAACATGATAGTTGTAGAAAATGGTGTTAGCTAGCTGCCAGCAAAATTTCAACTCGATCGAAACACTGTATCATGTGAAATGACCGAAATACCTTTGACTGCCCATGAGGCCTGTTTCGCGGACAGATTCCTATTTTCGTGGGGATTTCCATTTTTTACCATGAAAATGCATGATTTGGCTTTGGAGGTCTTCATAAGAAATGTAGGTATAAGTCTTGGTTTCGAAATGCCATAAGATTCGTTTCAATCCGATAAGTGTAGCTTCAGTTGTGCTTATTGTGCTGAAAGGTGTATTTTATAGTCTGTGATGTGTATGTGGTTGATTTGAGATGAATTGGTGTTGCTTGTAGGATGGAAAAGTAAGGAAATGTTGGGAATATGCTGTCCAAATTTTGGGAGTGTTGGATTTCTTCGAGTTTGGTTTGGTTTGGGATATATATAAGAAGGGCTTTTGGGGTTGTTCGAGCCCAAGGTCTTCATGTTACCTTTTCGTCCTAAAATCATGTTTTGCACACTTGCATGAATAATTATTCGGCGAGATTTACGATTTGTAGTCGAGCCTCATTTGTGTATTTTATTTACTGGATTTGTGGCTGTGGGAACCATAATTGTTTACCTTGGTTATTTTAGGGTTTCTTGGGGATTAGAGCCCTACTTTGGTTGAAACTTTTGAAGTATCCTTGCTTTAACTGGTGAGTGTACCACTCCCCTAAATTATTGCTAAACTGGTTATCTGTACTTGCAAATTGCTATTTGAATGTCCTTACCGACTGTTTATTTTGTACGAGACGAGTGTGTACTTTATCGCACTCGTTCTTTGGCCTGTGTGACTTGTTTCCTGTATATACTTGAATCTGTTACCTGCGCCTGTTATAATGTCGTTTGGAAGTGCATCCAACGACCTTCCTGTTAAATCTGAGCTCAACCTCATGGGGAGTCAATTGGATCGAGCCAGCAAGGGCTTGGTCGAGAAAATTTGACAATCCATGGGGGCCTGTTCCTGAGAAATCTTTGGGTATTGGAGACTCTAGATTTCCGTTATACTCGAGTATTACCATTCCTGTTCTTGTTCGACGTTTTGGCCCGGTAAGGGTATGTTTGGTGATTGAAATTTTGGCGTAACGGGGTCTACGGATATGTGGGTTTCATTAAACGTTAACGGAGGGTCAACGAGGTTGGATCAAGTATTGCAACGGGAAGTTGGCTCCTGAGAGCCACTTGTATCCTTTAAATTGTGGTGTTCGTTCATTTCTCTTATTTGATGTGTATATGTGCCTTAAAAGTGTTTTCTCATGATTTCTACTGGTTATACTTTTGGTACCTCATTGAGCTTCTAGCTCACCCCGTTCCGTTATCCTTGTTTTCCTTACAGGGGACCATCTTTTGGACCAATGATCATTTTGAAGAATGAAATGAGCTAGTATAAATACTCTTTTGTATAGCTCCTCGGGAGTTGGAAAACCCTAAATGTACCTTGATCCAAATATTTTCCTTTTGATTTGTAAATTACAAACGTATGTATATAAAACTGTTTAATCATGTTCATGCATTATATTTGGTTTGGAAATGTTTATTATCTAGAGTTATATAACGTTATCTGTATTCGATTGGGTTACGGTCGGATTGTGATATGGCAATCACTGTTCATCTGCGGCTTGTTTTCGTTCCTCGTTTCGTTTCTTTTAACGGTCGTTGTAGCGCTCGAGCACTATATTATCTTTCGAAACAAGTTTTTCAGGATGTGATTAGCTTAGTAGTCCTGGCGGCACTTCCATTTCGTTTTGATTTTTTTTACATGGGACCGTTGTACCAAAGATTGATTATATCTCTTAGTTCGGCTCAACTGGGTTCTAAATGTTTATCTTCTCGAAGTTCCTTTGAGCGGTTGGTAGGGTTTACGTTTGTTCCCGATCCGTAGTCCCGGCGAGAGTTGGGCAGGCGGTCCGCCGAACCCTTTGGTTCGCCTTAGGGTGAGGTGGGGCTGTCACATGGCACCTTTTAGGGTTCAAGCTTATCTTCTTTCTCCCAATGGTTAATCTATCTAGCTAATCTCTAATTGTCTCCTAGCACCTTGTAAAATAATATTCCTTAATACCTTTTCACCTAATCGTAAAAATTTTATCGTACTAGTGGGTCCCACATCCACAATGCACTTCAAATTTAACGTATACTAACTTATACCAGAAAAATGATTTAAAAACTATACTCACTTATAAAAATCTTTGAAAAATTAATATAGTAAAGTAAAGTAAAGAAAATGCATGCGAAAATAAAATAAAATAAAATAATATAAACTAAGGGAATTTTACAGGTCCTTACAGAATCTCTTTGAGGTGTCTTCTAAAGATTATTAGCATTTGAAGTCTAGTTTTTAACAGGCCAAATTGTATGAATTTTTTATAGTTATAACTCAAGTTATGATTTTTCTAAAGGAAGGGCATAGGTTAGGGTTTTTTGTGTATACTAGGGTTTTTGGTATGTCTTTGGTGCATTTTGGTAGTGTGATCACTTGGTGAGGTGTGTGTACTAAATTTGGTAGTTAAGAGTGAGTTTTAGATAAGAAAAAGTGTGTGTAAGTTAATGAACCATAAGTAAAAACACAAGTACGTGCGAGTTAAGGAAAATAGGCTTGAACCGACGTGCATCGTTTGCTACCGAGTGAGTACACCACTTGAACATTACTTTATTACCTTAATCTTCTTGTTTTTAATTGAGATAATTAGCCCTTAATTAACCCGTAAGTCAGCCACGATTATTGACTAAGGAAAAGGATGAAAAAAAAACAAAAAACAAAGAAAGATGTTGAGCGACAAGTGTCGGCAATCCAACGGTTGTTTGACTAAGACAAATTTCTTTCTTCTTATCTTTCTTCTTGGCCAATTTTGCTTCATTTCTTACTAGCATGGCCGAAACTTTGGAGAGGGAAAGAGAGAAAACAAACTTCAACTCCAACCTTAGATTTTGCCTTGTTTGAGTGAAATCAACCGAACTAAACCGATTAAACTTCTCTTTTGGTGGTTGGAAAGCTTTATGTGGTAAAGTTTTGGAAGGAAAGGTTGTGGTTTCTCTTGCAAGCATCCTTGGTGAGGTATTATGGCTGCCTATTCTTTTTCTCTTCCTTAATCTTGTTTAAGTTTGGATAGAAACTCATATTCTTGGCTTATGATGGTTAATTAGTTAGTTTTAAATGATATGTTGGAATGTTTAGCTAGGGTTTGACATTTTCAGTTGTGTTTATTGTTATTTACATAGTATATGATGTTGATGAGTTTGGATAGGGACATGGGGTAGTGATTCAAGACATGAATGTGATTTGTAAGCATTGAATCATCAAATTTTCAGCTTTAAAGAGGAATCAGTCCTGTTTCTGACCTATTTATTCGTCTATGTTAGAGGCTGAATCAGGTCTAGGTTAAAACATGAAAATTGTAGGGAATGGAGTTAACTAGCTGTCTACAAAATTTCATCTCAACTGGAGCACTGTAGTGTGTGAAATGACTAACATACCCCTGACTGCCGAATGCTCTTGTTCGCGGACAGTTTTCTATTTTTTCTGAGATTGCACATTTGTGACCTTGAAAATGCATGAACTAGATGTTTATGCCTTCATAGGAAATGTAGTTATCTGTCTTAGCTTCAAAACGCCATAAAATTTACCCCAAACCGATAAGCGTAGCTTCAGTTGTGACCGAAACGCCAAGAGACGTCAAACCTACTGTTTAGCCTTTGTCTTTAAAATTGTTTTCCGATTGCATTGCTAGACTTGTGTTGTAATTGGATGACTTTGAGCTTAGTTGAAGGGCTATTCTGTTAACATTGCTTATGTGTGACTTTGGGCTAAATTGAGGAAATAATGAAGCCATAAATGGCTGGAAAATAGCTAAATACAAAGGGCATGCTGCCCAAATTTTCACTTGAGGGTTAGGCGTGTGTACTCGTGACTTGAGCAAAGATTTGAGGTCGAATTGAACTTCGATTGTCTATGGTATTTGAGTTTTCTTTCGTAAAGGTATATAAGCTGAAATTTGGCCGAAACTCGTACCCTTGAAAAAAAAATGAAAGTAGTGACCACTCGGAATATGTTTTCCTCGTCTTTTAGACTCAAATGCGATTTCCAAAGTTTTAGTTGCTTCTTTAGCAACACCAAAAGAGCGAGCATGAATTTTCTAGAGTTGATACGTAACATGAATCCTATCTAAACGAGTTTCATTTACTTGATCTGTTTAAAGCGAAACTCTTAAGTTTCAAACCCTAGTTGATTTCGAGCTTTTAAATGATATTGTATCGCAGATTTGGACTCCAACCAAGGAGTTACACCTGAATATGATTTTTGACAAGTACTAAATCTTTGGTGAGTGTTTCCAAATACCTGATTTAACTTGACACTTGTTTTCAATACTTGACCAGTGTGATCGAATGAAATGTGATTGGTATGGTCGGGCAAGGGTTTATCGCACTTGCCCTAATGTGATATATACTCATTTATTGTTGCAATTGACTTGATATACTTATACTTGACTTGTAAGTGCTGAGCGGCAGCATGTACAACACTCAATCCGAGTGGGAGGTGCCTCTCATTCCCGTCTCCGTACTTTTCTCTTCTCTAAGTCGATTGGTCATCGACTATAATGACTACTTGGGAATCCAAACCCCACTGGCTAGTTCATCGAGTCAAGCCGGCAAGGGTTTGGTCGATTAGAAAATATGACAGCCCCACCTCACCCTAAGGCGAACTAAAGGGTTCGGCGGACTGCCTGCCCAGCTCTCGCCAGGACTACAGAGTCGATTCACACAAACCCTATATAATACGCGTGAGAACTCAACGAAAATGAACAATTGGAGACCACCAAGGGTTAAACAGAGCTTACCAAACCATACGGAAGTACGGGACGTCGATTAAACACTTATACATATATTTACATCGGAGTCTTGAACCAATGAACTAAATACAAGCTAGAGTATTCACGCTACACAAAATATAATTAGGGTTTCAGTTACAGAGGGGCATAAACAAAAGAAGTCCTACAACTAGCTCAACTCTTTTCTTCCAAAAATCTTGGTTTCAAAACATGGAACCCTGTAAGGAAAACAAAGGTAACAAAAAGGGGTGAGCTTACGCTCAATGAGGTACCAGACATATAGCAGTAAAATCATGGCGTTTCACGTTTAACAAATCAGGTACACATGCCAGATGTAAAGTAAAGTAGTTAGACACAATGATTCAAATAGGAAGGATACAGGTGGCTCTCAGGAGCCAGATTTCCATTTGTAGTACTTGATCCGAACCCGTTGACTCTCCGTCAACGTACATAGAACCAACATATCCGTAGACCCCACTTTACACCAATTTCCGTCCACCACACATACCCCTACCGGGCCCGAACGCCGAACAGAACAGAAGTGGTAATACTTGAGTATACCAGAATTTAGGGTCTCAATACCCAAAGATTCCTGAAACAGACTACCGTGGTTCGTTAACTAATCGACCAGGCCCTTGCCGGCCCGACTTGAGTAACTAGCCGCAGGTGTTGAGCTCAGAGGTCACAGAAAGGTCGTTGGATACCAGTCTCCAAACGACGTCCGAACAGACTCAGATACAGATAACAGATTCAGATACAGATAACAGATTACATATAGTCAAGAGGCATACAAACAGACAAGAGAACGAGTGTGATAAAGTACACCCTCGTCTCAAACAGATTAAACAGATAGTACAATCATCCAGATTACAGATTGCAAGTGCAGAAATCAAGTTAAGCAACAAGTGAGGGGAGTGGTACACTCACTGGTTCAAGTACAGATACTTCAAAAGTTTTCACTTCAGATTGGCTTTAATCACCAAGAAACCCTAAAATCATCAAAGTAAACCAATTGAAGGTTTCACATCCAAAATCGAGTAAACGGAATGCACAAGTGAGACTCGATTACATGTCGTACGCCTTTCCATGTTAAGTACTAGTACAAAACAATAAAATATGACTTTTGAGCAAAAAGATAACAGTTGGTCCTAGGGTTACAAACAACTCCTAAAACCCATCATTTTTACCAAGATCAACTCAACTTGAAAGAATCGCGTAGCGCTAAAATTTTGGGCAGCATGCCCTCTGTATTTACCTATTTTCCCAGCCACTTATGGCTTCATTATATTCCTCAATCAACCCCAAAGTCATACGCAATATAAATTCATCACAACAGCCGTTCAATAGGCTCAAAGTCATTCAAGTACAAAATTTAGCTAGGAAAATGACCGGAAATGAAAGTTAAGCCCTAAAACCCAAAAACAGTTTTGACGTCATTTAGCGTATTGGACACAACTGGCCCTACGAGTATCGGATGGATGTATGCTATACACTGTTTCGAAGCTAACAGAAAGAGATACAATATTGAAGAAGGCCACTCAGTCCAGTTTGTAGTGAAACTAAGTCAAAATTGCAATGTACCAAACCAGAACCGCATAAATAGGTTAGCAAACCGCATTCTGGTTAAACAACCATAATTCAGGCTACCAAAGTCCAATTCAAGTGATTCCAAAGCCATCCGAAAGCTAAGATACCAGGCTATATTTATTAAGAAGGCATTGACAACCAAATCAGTATTATTCCCAATCAAATTAACCAATTACAGAAGCTGATTAACATGTTCGGATAGAAACAGGGCAGCAGGGGTATTTTGGTCTTTTTACAGGTTACGTTGCTCCGATTGAGTTGAAATTTTGTAGGCAACTATAAAATATAATTCCCTACATCTTTCATGTTTTAATCAAAGGCTAATTCGGCCTCTAACTATGAGTAACAGTACCAGGCAGAATGGTTGAATTGAAACCCTAAATCCGAATTTTTCCGTTCAATGCGGAAATTTTCCGTAAACAACCACAATTTACGCATTCTAGCTTCATTCTTGATCATTTACAACCATCATACATGGCCACACAATAGTAATCATATGAAAACAGAAAAAATCAAGAAGAAATATAAAAGTCACCAATCTCAACTAAAATCAAGAAATCTTTCACCAAAACACATCTTTAGCCACCACAAGTCATTAATTTGACATTATCAATATCAAGGAAAGAATTCCCTAGCTACTCACCTTGCAACCTCAAGAAAGGAAGCTACTTAGCACCAATTTCTTCCAAATCACTTCACCAAGAACCTTAATCCTACCTAGAGAAGAGTTTTTATGGAGTGATTTGAAGTTTTATCGGTTAGATTTGAAGATTGGAGCAAGTTATGGAAGGAAGATGTTGAAGGTTTTTCTCTCTTTTCTCTCCAAGAAATTCGGCCAAGAGAAGGATGAAAGTGATGAATTTTTGGTCAATTTTGGTTAATTAGTAAAGGTAAGTAAAATGGTCAAAGTCAAGAATAAACCACAAGGTGACACTTGTCACCCTTATTTAATGCAACTCTATCCTTTTGTCTCTCCAATGATAATCCATCTAGGTAACTTCTAATTATCTCTTCACACCTGATAAATTAAAATCCGGTATACACAACTTAACCTAGTTGGCCGAATTGTATCAAACTTACCGCACTAGCGGGTCCCACGCCCGGTATCCACTTCTAAATTCTCATAAGCTAACTTATACTCGGAAAAATGATTTCAAAACCATCTTTACTCATAAAATTTATTTTCACAATTTTCGAATAAATAAAATGTGGAAAAGTGTGCAATTAATAGAAAATAAAACCTAGCAATTAAGAAAATTACGGGTTCTCACAGAAAACGAATCATGGGTATCTAGTGTTGTCGAGTGGAGTGTTATCTCCTCGACTAATCGGTATACTCGAGTATTACCACCAATGTTTAGTTGGTCTTCGGGCCCGGTAAGGGGGTTGAATGGTGGACGGATTGGTGTGAAGCAAAGTACTACTGGATTGGTTACTTTACTTGAAAGTTGACGGAGTGTCAACTAATACTTGATCAAGCTCTGGTGAAGCAACAGGAAATTGGCTCCTGAGAGCCATCTGTATCCTTATACTTTGATTGTGTAGTGTTCTTGTTTCTTTTATAAAAGAATTTTACACTCGATCATTTTGAGATTTGCTACTTGAAGTGCTATTGTTCACTTTTATGAACTTGTTATGCTCGCTATCTTGCTACTTTGATACGTGCACTTTTAAATAATGGTCAACTTGCTATTTGGAATCTCACTGGGCTTTTAGCTCATTCCACGCCATTTGTTTTCCTTACAGGGGATACGAGCGAGACTTGAAACTAGTACAGACTAGCATAGTCTAGTTTTTGGAAATTTTGCGATTGTACTCGCACTAGTCGCTCAATTAGGGTTGCATGTATTGAGATCTTAAATCTTGTTATATATTTGGGATTGTATGGATGTTTGAGACAGAAATGAATGTATTTGTACGTTCCAAACTTGGGAACTGTTATTTCTTTTATTCTTGAGGTTGCACCCTATTTTTTTTTTTACGTGAGTGAGTGAGTCCTGACGAGAGTTGGGCAGGCGGTTAGCTAAACCTTGGGGTAATGCCTAGGGAGAGGTGGGGTCATCACAAAAGGGTTTTAACTATAACCAAAGGAAAATTTTTTTACATGATGTTAAAAATTACTTTTGAAAGGAACCACTGCTTTATAAACATTGTGCCGATGGTATGGTACGTAGATGCATTCTCGAGAACGAGGTGGTCATTTTAATACATCAAAAACTGTAGCAAAAGTATGACAATCGTGATTTCATTGGCCAACAATGTATCGAGATGCTATGGAATATGCCAAAAATTGTGATATTTGCCAAAAAATAGGGAACATATGAAGAAAAAATGAAATGTCTCTTACTACTTTCTTAGAAGTTGAATTTTGGTATTTGGAGAATGGATTTTATGGATCAATTTTTAATTTTTTTAATAACAAATACATCTTATGTGAGGACTCATGTTTTATTCTTAAAATAATCAATTTTATAATTATTAACCCTAGTATTAGTTAAATATATTATCGTTATATGAATCACTTTTAAATTTCGCCTTATCGCGCGTAAATCGGAAGTTTTCGTATTTTACGTCGAATCGACTAAGTGGAGATTTAAGAAACTTATATTAGACTACTAAGAGTGAATAATTATAGTGTTAATGGAATTACTTTTGAGAATTAGTGCACTAGTAAAACAAACAAGAGAGAAAAGTGGTAGTACGGGACACTATACGCGCACTATTCGTAGTTGACTTTTATATAACTTTTGGCCACAAATTCTTAAAGCTTCCAAGAGAAGCTTCACACAACAAACCCTTCTCTCTTCTCTCTCCTTGGAGTCAGCCGAAACTAGAAGAAAAGAAGAGAAGAAAAAGCTCCACTTCACTTGCTCAATTCTTGCTTCCATTTCACTTCCAAATTTGCACCCAACTTCAAAACTACTTGGAGATCAACTTTAGCTTGGAGGAAAACAACATCTAGTGGAAATTCTTGGAAGTTTTTGTGGTGAAAATTTCTAGTTTCATCAAGGGTTAAGAGGTAACTGTGACGCCCCGTATGAAGGAGGGTTTTCATTTTGTATATATCTTTGTTGGACGAGCGGAGTAGCACAGCTTTTCAACTCGGAAACGAAACGAAAATTTTTTGATAAAACACAAGGGCCAAATCCGGCCGGAAATCCGGCCAGCTTCTGGCCGGATACCTGGCCGGATTACCTTGCCATTTTGAAAAAAAATGAAGTCGGCCACTGCCTTGAATCCGGCCAAGAATCCGGCCGAAAATCCGGCCAGATTCCGGCCGGATTGTGACGTGGCAGTTCGGCTGCCAACTTTTGACCAGCAGTTTTGCTTCATAAATATCTTGTTTTGGTTGCTTTTTGTCCTCATTTTTGTCCCTGCTCAACCGTGAGCTTTGAGAGGAAAGAAAGAAAAGCCTTTCAAATTCTAGTTTCAATTTTCTCTTGAATCTTGGGTTTTCACCGATTGATTTTCAATTCACTCCACACAAGGGCTCATATGGGAGGTTTGAAGAGCTTTGGACGGATTGGTTTTTGAAGGGAAGCTCTAAGTTGGTAGCTCTCTTGAATTTGAGGTGAGTTGATTATACAAGTGACTTTTGTTCTAGTATTGGTTAATTAATGGTTTGTGGTGGCCATGTGTGTTATTTTGTGGAGTATTTCCTGGGTTGAAGGAATTGATGGTGAAGTTTTCAATTTATTGAGGAATTTTCTGGTTTAATGTGATCATGATGTTGTGGTGATTTATGATGGTTGGTAATGAGGGGTAATGACTCTAGTAGGTGTAAATGATTGGTAATTGCAACCAATTTTGGATTTGGAAGGAAATGTGAAAAGTTAGGGTTTCATAACCCCCTTTCTGTCCGGTTTTGTTTCATATGGTTAGAGGCCGAATTGGCCTTTGTTTAAAACATGAAAGTTGTAGGTATTGATGTGTTTGAGGTACCTGTAAAATTTCAGGGTAATTGGAGTAGTGTAGAATGAGATATGTCAATTTTACTGTTGCTGTTCAGGGTTCATCAGAATGTGCGAACTGCGCTTGTAATCGTCTGTTTTGACTGGAATTGCTTTGGATTTGGATGTTGGTGTCTTCTGATGAAATGTAGCTTGATGTCTTAACTACCGCATTCCTTTGGAATCAATGCATTTGGACCTGTATAGACTGAGTTGGACTAATTACAGCATAGTGTGATTTGTAAACCTGCAATTACGGTTCTGGATTGGTATTTTGCATATTTGATCTAGTTGTGCTGGGATTTGGACTGAGTGACCTTCTACATTGTTGTAGCCCTGGTTCTTAGCTTCGAAACGGTGGGTCTTGGACCTCCATCCGATACTCGTAGTACCTTTGGTGCCATTACCGCAAAAGGACGTCAAAACTATTTTCTGGTTTTGAGCAATTGTGGTTAATTGCTATGTGATTGGATTTGATTGTAGGTTGGAAAATAAAGGAATTAAGGGGGAAATGCTGTCCGATTTTTAATAGCGTTGGTTACCTTAAGTTTCAAGTGAAAGGCTTGGACTTGAATGATGGAATTGGCTATATTGGACGAGGATTGTGAGCCGTGGAGGTGAGTGACTTCAAACTCTTTCTAAAATTATTTATGAACCGCTTTCCCGCATTATTTACTTTTGAGCTGTTTTCAAAGTTAATTTTGGAACTGTTTTCTTACATATCATGCGTGCTTGCATATCAGTGTCTTGTTGATATTGCTTTTGCTTTCAATGATTGCTAAACGAGTTTTCGAGGCGAGTGTGTACTTTATCGCACTTAGCCTAAGTGATTGTGAAATTTTAATGATTGAGCGATTGAAATGTTAATTGTGCATGAATGTAAGCCTTTTGGGCTGAACTGGCCATTGCCCCTTGTTACCGGTCGTCTCGAGCCAGAAATGGACTCGGTCGGGCGATTAGGGACTTGGGTGAACGTTTCGGTATACTCGAGTATTACCTTGTAGGTTGGTGGAGCCTGGCCAAAAGCCAGGGACAGGGTGAATGAATGCACGAATGAAACTAAATGAAATAAAATGACAGGAGAACGAACGTATCCTTTTCATTAATGTTACTATCGCTTTCCATTGTAAATGTTTCGTGCATTATTGATATTCCATATTGAAATGACATCATTGAAATGAACGATTGTGAAACTGATTTGATAACTGATTTTACTGGTTACTCGCTGAGCTTCTAGCTCACCCCAAAAATGTTTTATTCCCCTCCACAGGGCTCAAGGCGAAGGAGTGGCTTGTAGTGTTTATTCATGGATTATCTCATGTATGGATTGAATTTGGATTCCTTTTGTGTAATCATTCATATCGGGATTGTATTGAACGTTTAGAATTGATTGGATGTGTAATAGTCAAGATTTGGACTTCCTCCTGTATAATAATTGTGATCAAGGATCAGAGTGGCAGTGGAAGCGTGGACGCTTCGCTTTTGATATGTAAATGTTGGAATATTTTATTTTTATTTGAGACTTTATCTTGTAATTGTTTGAGGACTGTAGTGATCGACTGAGTCCCGGCGAGAGCTGGGCAGGCGGCCCGCCGAATCCTCTGGTTCGCCTTAGGGGGAGGTGGGGTCGTGACAGTAACCCTTCACCTCCCTCAAATCTTTCTAAATTCTTCAAGTATGAAGCTTAGATGGCATGTGTTTGAAACCCTAAGCATGAAATAGGCTAGCGGACTTGAGGTGTTTCATTTCTTACTTTAATCTTTAAGTTAGTGGTCTTGACGTGGATTATAGGTAGCTGACTTGAGGTGTAATTAGTTTATTGTGGTTGTTTATGTGTTATTTGAGATGAATACTGTGACGACCCCACCTTCCCCTAAGGCGTACCAAAGGGTTCGACGGACCGCCTGCCCAGCTCTCGCCAGGACTCACTCACTCGTATCACGTGCATACATCCGAGGACCATAAATAACATCGCAATTCAAGCTTATAATTTACATTGATGCACAATCAAGATACAAAACCTCAATATACCCAAACTGGTTCAAAGTGTATACAATCCAGATACAAAACATTCTATTCAAGTAATAGCGCGAGTACAAGTCAAAAGTCAAAAATAACTAGACTACGCTAGTCTTTACACGTCTCACGCCTCGCTCGTACCCCTGTAAGGAAAACAAAACTAACGGAGTGAGCCAAAGCTCAGTGAAGTTCCAAATATCAAATTGGCCATCAAACAAAGTAATAACAGTGTAGTAGTGAAATAGCGAGCAAACAAGTCCAATCAAAGAGATAATACTTCAGGTAATCAAGAATATATGGATCATATTCACATATAAGGATACAGTGACTCATGTCTCGGCTCCATCCCAGCTTGATCGATTGGTAGTTGACACTCCATCAACTTTCAAGTAATAACTAGTCCAGAAAGAAAACCCCACTTCACGCCAGTCTCCGTCCACCTGTCAACCCCCTTATCCGGGCCCGCACGCCACACGCAACACGGGTGGTAATACTCGAGTATACCGATTAGCCGAGGAGATAACACTCCACTCGACATTACTAGTTACCCAGGGTTCGTTATCTAATCGACCAGGCCCTTGCCGGCTCGACTCGATTAACTAGCCACAGGGTTTCTGGAATTCCAGGCAAGATATAATTCATACACATGTAAAGCAAGTCAATTGAAATCGATGAACAAGTACAAGTCTCATTAGGGCAAGTGCGATAAAGTACACCCTTGCCCTGTCAAATCACTTATATATCATGTAATCACATTTGTCAAAGAGAAATCACAAATATCAAGTTGAATCAGATATTTGGAAGCACTCACCAAAGTAGTGCTTTTAGTATTCTCGTCTGGGTGGTACCCCGGGTTTGGAGTCCAAATCTGCGATAAAACTTGATTTAAGAACTTTGAAAATCAACTAAGGTTCGAAACTTAGACGTTTCGTTCAATAAGAATCAAGAATTGAAATTCACTTGGAGAATAGTCGTGAAACACTTGCTCGCTTTTCAAACTGAAAAATTTTGTAAGATTTATATTTGGAAATAACTTTTGAGTCGAAAGTGCAAGGAAAACGGATTTATAGTGATTATTACCGCTTTTCCTAAGGGTACAAGTTCGGCTAGGTTCTAACGTATAACCCTCGATAACCAAAGTAGCAAAAGTCTTGGATGGTTCAAGTGATATTCATTTATCAACTTTACCCAAGTCGTAAGTGTATTTCTCCAGTCCTCGAGCGTAAATTTGGGCAGCATGCCCTTTGTATTTTCCTATTTCCAGCAATTTATGGCTTCATTATTTTCCTCATTCAAACCCAAAGGTACACACCCAAAAATCTAATTTCAATAGCCGTTCCATAGGCTCAAAACAATACAAGGACAAAATAAAACTAATAACAAGTGCGGAAATGAAATTTAACAAAAGATAGATTTGACGGGTTTTTACGGAATGGACACATCCGAGGCTACACTTATCGGATTGGGCTTAAACTTATACCGTTTTGAAGCTAAGACACAGGCCTACAACTTTCATGAAGATCACTTAGTCAAATTTCCAGTGTAACCCAGTCAAATTCCCAATTCACAGAACCAACTTCCAACTAACCGGCTAGTTAACCATACTACATTTAAATGGCCATATCTCAGGTTACCAAAGTCCTTTTAAGGCGTTCTTTGAGGTGTTGAAAAGATAAGACAGAGTACTAAAACTTTCATGTTTTGGAAAATGGCTAAATCAGCACGGATCATAGTGAATAGACACGGTCAACTAGATGAACTGTCTAAAACGGATCACTGGATACATCCTAGGGCAGTGAGGGTATTTTGGTCTTTTCACAGGCTACGCTGCTCCGATTGAGTTGAAATTTTGTATTAATCTATAAAACATCATTCTATACAACTTTCATGTTTTATGCCAAGCCTAATTCGGCCTCTAACATCACAAACTGGAACCAGACAGAACTGAAGTCAAATTTTCCAGAAATCTGGAATTTTTCATTTTCAAAGGAAACTTTCTTCATTTCTTGCCTCAATCACCACCACAACCTCTTATATAAGCTTAGATACAACATATACATCCATACAACAAGTATAGGAAGCAAATACCTCAAACCCTAACTCATGTAATTCAAGAAAACATACACTATATCCACCCAAATCATGATAATAGCTATCATCCACCACAAATTTAAGGTGCTATGCCAAGTTAAACAAGATTAAGCATAAGAAATGGGGAAATCAGCATTATTACCTTGCTAAAGTGACTACCAAGAGCAATCCTAGCTTTTCCTTCCAAAATTTCACCAACACACCACTAGCTAAACACTCAAGGAAGGTTTTAATCGGTTTAGTTTCTTGTTTCCTCACTTAATACACTCAAACTCAAGATAAAATGGTGCAGCTCTCCCTTGGTTTTTCTCTCCCTCTCTCTCAGCCAAAGTAGCAAAAAAATGAAGAAGAAAGGCAGCTCCAAGGTGATAAGAAGGCAAGACAATTGGTCTTGGTCAAGGCCCTTAGTTGGCCAACAAGTGTCACTCCAATTTCCACATATTTTTTTGTTTCTTCTCCTTGCAATTTTGGTCAACATTTTCGGCCAAAGAAAGCTGGAAGTGAGGGGATATTTTGCTCAAATATTAATGAGCTTGTATGGTAAGAAAGTGGTGATCAAGTGGTGTGTTCAATCGGTAGTGCACGGTACACGTCGGTTCGCACCGTTTTTCCTTAAATCACACATACTAGGGTTTTTTACTTCCTATTCACTAACTTTTTATCATTTCTTCTAATCACATATTATTTCTCACCCAAAAGCCACTCTTAAGCACCAAATTTGATCCTCACTCCGTACCGGATAATTACACTACGGATACACGTGAAAACCCTAACTTGCTCCAACTTGAAAACGAAAAGTGAAACCCTACTTTCTAAGTTCATTTGCACTTATTGTGGAATGATTGGGTAGTAGGGCTATAATAAATGAATAATTTCCAAATAAAAGGGCATTTTTGAGAAAAATATAAGGAATTTGGAAGTCCTCACACTCTCCCCCCCTTAAAAGAATTTCGACCTCGAAATTCATACCTTTTGTCGTGAACAGGTCGGGATATTTCTCTTGCATGTCCTTTTCTAGTTCCCAGGTAACACTCCAATCGACTGAATTAAAATAAAAGTATGAAAACGGGAATGAGAGGCACCTCCCACTCGGATTGAGTGTGGTACATACTGCCGCTCCGCACTTACAACTCAAGTACAAGTATATCAAATCAATTGCAACAATAAACAAGTATATATCATATTAGGGCAAGTGCGATAAAGTACACCCTTGCCCGATTAACAAATCTCGTATCATGTATTTTCATGGATCAAGTATTAAAACAAGTGTCCAATTCAACCAGATATTTGGAAGCACTCACCAAAAGTCTAGTGCCTCTCAAAAAAACACGTTCAAGTCCAACTCCTTGGTTGGAGTCCAAATCTGTGATAAAATATCATTTACGAATGTAAAACTTTCAAGAGTTCGAAACATAGGAGTTTCGCTTCAAGAAAATCAAGTAAATGCAACTCGTTTAGGTAGTATTCAAGAGACTTATCAAATTCTAAGAAATTCTTGCTCTCTCTTAAGACTTTGAAACTTGGAAACAATTATACTTTGAAATACCATTTGGGTCGACGAAATGGCGAAAAAGTATTTCTATTAGTCATAAATTTCATTTTTCCAAGGGTACAAGGTCGGCCAAGTTCTAACTTATATACCTCAATAAAAGAAGGTGCAATATCCTAGATGGTTCAAGTGGTATTCACTCTCAAACCCTTACTCAAGTCCCAAGTATATTTCTCTAGTCCTCGAGCGTAAATTTGGGCAGCACGCCCTTTGTATTTACCTATTTTCCAGCCATTTACGGCTTCATTCTTTTCCTCAATCAAACCCAAAGTTACACACAACATAATTTCATTTCATTAGCCGTCCAATAGGCTCAAGGTCATACAAGTACAAAATCAAGCTAAGAACATGTGCGGAAATGAAGTTTAAGTTAGGAAACAAAAGGCAGATTTGATGTTGTTTTGCGTAACGGACACAACTGAAGTTACGCTTATCGGATTGGGATGAAATTTATACCGTTTCGAAGCTAAGACAAAGGGCTAAAATTTTCATGAAGATCACTTAGTCTAAATTCCAGTGTAACCCAGTCAAATTCCCAATTCACAGTACCAAGTTCCAACTAATAGACCAGTTAACCGCACTACCTTCAAATGGCCATATCTCAAGCTACCAAAATCCGTTTAAGATGTTCATGGAGGCATTGAATAGCTAAGACAAAGTACTAAAACTTTCATGTTTTGGTTAAAAGCTAGTTCAATACGTATCCAGGTGAACAAACACAACCAACTTAGTGTACTGTCAAAACTGTTCACTGACTTTACTCCTATGGCAGTCAGGGTATTTTCATCTTTTCACCGGAAAATTTCCTCCGATTGAGTTGAAATTTTGTAGGCAAAAATAAAACATCATTCTCTACAACTTTCATGTTTTGTGCTAAGCCTAATTCGGCCTCTAACATACTCAAACAGAAACGGGCAGAACTGAAGCTACAATTTCCAGATATCTGGAATTTTGCTATATTCAAGCTATAATTCACATTTTTACCTTGAAACTACCACTACCATCTCCTTTACAAGATTATATACCACATATATACATCATACAACACCTAACCCACAAGAAACCCTAACTCAAAAGTCATCCATCCAATCATCAAAATCACTTGAAACGAGCATCACAAGCACAATACTACCATTAATACCCAACTTAATCATGATTAATGGAGAAAGAAAGGTTGATCAGCCATTATACCTCAAGACAAGAGCTTCAAGAATGATCCTCCACCTCTCCTTGAAATTTTTGGTTCCTTAAGCTTCCCAAGCTTCCAAACTAGTGATTAATCGGTTTAGTTTTTCTTGTTTGCACTCAATCAAGCAAAACCCAAGATGGATTAAAGCTCTCTTTCTCTTGTTTTTTCCCTCCAAAGCCACGACCAAGACCAGCAAGAAATGAAGAAAAATCATCTAAGAAGAAAGATAAGAAGGTAGGAATTAAGTTGGTCAAGCAACCATGGAATGGTTGCCACTTGTCGCGATGAGATTAGCTTTTAAAATTTTCTTTTCTCTCTCTTATTTTGGTCCACAATTTTGGTTGGCTTAAGGAGATATTTAGGTATGATTTTGTTCAATTAATAACAAGGAGATTAAGGTAATAAAGTATGGGTCAAGTGGTGCACTCAATCGGTAACGAACGGTACACTTCGGTTCAACCCGATTTTCCTTATTTCGCACGTACTAGGGTTTTCATTTATAATTCCCTATCTTATGGTTATTACTTCTAATCAAACACTTAATATCATCTAAAACTCACTCTTAATCACCAAATTTAGTGCACACATCTCACCAAGTGAGCGCACAGTCAAAATACGCAAAAAGCCTTAATTTACCCGAACGAAAAACCTTAAGGGAAAACCCTTGATTCTATGTTGGATTGTAATTACTGAGGGTGTGCATAAGTAGTAAAGCTATTAAAAAGGAATAAATGCTAAATAAAAGGAATTTTAAGAAAAATATGAGGGATTTTACAATTCCATTGGTTGCAATTCTGGTTTCGATTAAAATATAAGAGATTTAGGAAAATCGGGTAGTCACAAGTAAACTAGGGTTTTTTTTTCCTTTTGATTAGAATTTAGGGTTTTTAATCTTTAAAACAAAACCATGTCTTAAAAAAAATATAGAAACCGTAATATCCTAAAAGTCGGGGTATCACAATCTCCCATTCTTAAAAGAATTTCATAATCGAAATTCATACATTTATTCGTAAATTCATATGTTTATTCGTAAATAAGTATAAGCAAATAAAAGCCTTTTCAAAACACATTGAAAATAACATACTTTCTTTATATACATATCATAGCAATTAACACATCCTACGGTACATTAACCCTGGGTATTACTCAGGCATTACACTTAATCAAAACTCGAAGCACGTGAATCATAAGGATCCCAAATCCCACAAATCTCTTCAACATATTTCAAGTCCAGGCTATTCGTATTCCCCGTGCCTTTGCTTTCGCCATCCAAACTTATCCTAATATTACTCGTGATCTCAACTTATCATAAAGGTATCACTCTTTGGTACTCGGGGACAAGAATCCGAAAATATGATAATTTACCACTCAAGCTGGCCAGGCTCAAGAGCAAATCACCCGTATTAGAGATTCCTACCCAACATACATATCTAAGGTCCCAAAAAATAGACAATTGTTCCACACTTAACAAGTCAATCCCTACAGTCCGAGAACCCTCTCCCGGCACGAGCTCGATAGGAGCTTTGATACCATCTGTGACGGCCCCACCTCCCCCAGGGCGTACCCTAGGGTTTAGCGGACTGCCTGCCCAACTCTCGCCAGGACTCACTCACTCGCATCAATAAAAAAATAAGGTGCAACCTCAATAATAAACGAAATAACGGTTCCCAAGTTTGGAACATACAAATACATTCATTTCTATCTCAACCATCGATACAGTCCCAAATACATCAAACGAGTTAAGTTCTCAGTACATTCAACCCTAATCGAGCGGCTAGTGCAAGTACAATTACAAAATTCAAAACAACTAGACTACGCTAGTCTGTACACGTCTCACGCCTCGCTCGTAACCCTGTAAGGAAAGCAAAAGGCGTGGAATGAGCAAAAAGCCCAGTGAGGTTCCAAATAGCAAGTTAACCCTTATTTAAAAGTGCAAGTATCACGTAGCAAAGTAATGAGCATGAATAGTTCATAAAAGTGAGCAATAATACTTCAAGTAGCAAATCTCAAAGTGAGCGAGTGTAAAAGTTTTTCAAAAGAAACAATAATCCAATAAACAATAATCACTCCAAAGTATAAGGATACGGATGGCTCTCAGGAGCCAAATTCCCATTGCATCACCAGAGCTTGATCAAGTAATAGTTGACACTCCGTCAACCTTCAAGTAAGTAACCAATCCAGTAGAGCACCACTTACACTACTCTCCGTCCACCATTCACACCCCCTACTGGGCCCAAAATCCTCAATAAATATTGGTGATAATACTCGAGTATACCGATTAGTCGAGAAGATAACACTCCACTCGACATCAATAACTACCCATGGTTCGTTATCTAATCGACCAAACCCTTGCCGGCTCGACTCGATTAACTAGCTAGTGGGGTTTGGGGTCCCCAAAAGTCGACGAGGTAACACTCCAATCGACTGAATTAAAATAAAAGTATGAAAACGGGAATGAGAGGCACCTCCCACTCGGATTGAGTGTGGTACATACTGCCGCTCCGCACTTACAACTCAAGTACAAGTATATCAAATCAATTGCAACAATAAACAAGTATATATCATATTAGGGCAAGTGCGATAAAGTACACCCTTGCCCGATCAACAAATCTCGTATCATGTATTTTCATGGATCAAGTATTAAAACAAGTGTCCAATTCAACCAGATATTTGGAAGCACTCACCAAAAGTCTAGTGTCTCTCAAAAAAACACGTTCAGGTCCAACTCCTTGGTTGGAGTCCAAATCTGCGATAAAATATCATTTACGAATGTAAAACTTTCAAGAGTTCGAAACATAGGAGTTTCGCTTCAAGAAAATCAAGTAAATGCAACTCGTTTAGGTAGTATTCAAGAGACTTATCAAATTCTAAGAAATTCATGCTCTCTCTTAAGACTTTGAAATTTGGAAACAATTATACTTTGAAATACCATTTGGGTCGATGAAATGGCGAAAAAGTATTTCTATTGGTCATAAATTTCATTTTTCCAAGGGTACAAGGTCGACCAAGTTCTAACTTATATACCTCAATAAAAGAAGGTGCAATATCCTAGATGGTTCAAGTGGTATTCACTCTCAAACCCTTACTCAAGTCGCAAGTATATTTCTCTAGTCCTCGAGCGTAAATTTGGGCAGCACGCCCTTTGTATTTACCTATTTTCTAGCCATTTACGGCTTCATTCTTTTCCTCAATCAAACCCAAAGTTACACACAACATAATTTCATTTCATTAGCCGTCCAATAGGCTCAAGGTCATACAAGTACAAAATCAAGCTAAGAACATGTGCGGAAATGAAGTTTAAGTTAGGAAACAAAAGGCAGATTTGATGTTGTTTTACGTAACGGACACAACTGAAGTTACGCTTATCGGATTGGGATGAAATTTATACCGTTTCGAAGCTAAGACAAAGGGCTACAATTTTCATGAAGATCACTTAGTCTGAATTCCAGTGTAACCCAGTCAAATTCCCAATTCACAGTACCAAGTTCCAACTAATAGACCAGTTAACCGCACTACCTTCAAATGGCCATATCTCAAGCTACCAAAATCCGTTTAAGACGTTCATGGAGGCATTGAATAGCTAAGACAAAGTACTAAAACTTTCATGTTTTGGTTAAAAGCTAGTTCAATACGTATCCAGGTGAACAAACACAACCAACTTAGTGTACTGTCAAAACTGTTCACTGACTTTACTCCTATGGCAGTCAGGGTATTTTCATCTTTTCACCGGACAATTTCCTCCGATTGAGCTGAAATTTTGTAGGCAAATATAAAACATCATTCTCTAAAACTTTCATGTTTCGTTCTAAGCCTAATTCGGCCTCTATCATACTCAAACAGAAACGGGCAGAACTGAAACTACAATTTCCAGAAATCTGGAATTTTGCTATATTCAAGCTATAATTCACATTTTTACCTTGAAACTACCACTACCATCTCCTTTACAAGATTATATACCACATATATACATCATACAACACCTAACCCACAAGAAACCCTAACTCAAAAGTCATCCATCCAATCATCAAAATCACTTGAAACGAGCATCACAAGCACAATACTACCATTAATACCCAACTTAATCATGATTAATGGAGAAAGAAAGGTTGATCAGCCATTATACCTCAAGACAAGAGCTTCAAGAATGATCCTCCACCTCTCCTTGAAATTTTTGGTTCCTTAAGCTTCCCAAGCTTCCAAACTAGTGATTAATCGGTTTAGTTTTTCTTGTTTGCACTCAATCAAGCAAAACCCAAGATGGATTAAAGCTCTCTTTCTCTTGTTTTTTCCCTCCAAAGCCACGACCAAGACCAGCAAGAAATGAAGAAAAATCATCTAAGAAGAAAGATAAGAAGGTAGGAATTAAGTTGGTCAAGCAACCATGGAATGGTTGCCACTTGTCGCGATGAGATTAGCTTTTAAAATTTTCTTTTCTCTCTCTTCTTTTGGTCCACAATTTCGGTTGGCTTTAGGAGATATTTAGGTATGATTTTGTTCAATTAATAACAAGGAGATTAAGGTAATAAAGTATGGGTCAAGTGGTGCACTCAGTCGGTAACGAACGGTACACTTCGGTTCAACCCGATTTTCCTTATTTCGCACGTACTAGGGTTTTCATTTATAATTCCCTATCTTATGGTTATTACTTCTAATCAAAGACTTAATATCATCTAAAACTCACTCTTAATCACCAAATTTAGTGCACACATCTCACCAAGTGAGCGCACAGTCAAAATACGTAAAAAGCCTTAATTTACCCGAACGAAGAACCTAAAGGGAAAACCCTTGATTCTATGTTGGATTGTAATTACTGAGGGTGTGCATAAGTAGTAAAGCTATTAAAAAGGAATAAATGCTAAATAAAAGGAATTTTAAGAAAAATATGAGGGTTTTACAATTCCATTGGTTGCAATTATGGTTTCGATTAAAATATAAGAGATTTAGGAAAATCGGGTAGTCACAAGTAAACTAGGGTTTTGTTTTTTCCTTTTGATTAGAATTTAGGGTTTCTAATCTTTAAAACAAAACAATATCATAAAACAAAAAATAAAATATAGAAACCGTAATATCCTAAAAGTTGGGGTATCACAATACCTAGATGGATTAACCTTGGAGAGACATGAAGATAGGTTTGAACTTAAAAGGTGCCATGTGTCACTTTCTTATTCAAAGTTGGACTTTGACCACTATTCCCTAACCTTTACCAAATATCAATTTGACCCAAAATCATCTTCATTTCTTAGCATTTTGGCAGGCCCTCTTGAGAAGAAAACCAAGGGAGAAAACTTCAATTTCCAACTTCAAATTTACCTCAATCTCAAGTTCTAACCGATTAAATTTCAACCCTTCCATAGAAGTGCTAGTTAAGGAGGAACAAAGGTATTGGTGGAGTAGTTTTGGAAGGAGACACTCTAAGCTACCACCTTTTGTGAGGTTTCAAGGTACTTTGCTTAGCAATTCTCTCTTTGTTTGTAATAATGGTAAATTAGTGGTTTTTGGTGACTAAGGATGCTATTTTGTGGAAGGTTTCATGGTTTAGAGTAGAGTTGTAGTAAATTTCTGATTTTATTGGTAATTTTCTGTTTTATATGATGTCTATGGTTGGCCATGGAATGATAGTTTTATGTGGTGTAAAATAGAGTTTTTATGTGTTAGTTGTGGTTGTTTGCGGAAAATTTCCGTTTGTATGGTTAAATTTCAGTTTAGGGTTTCAATTTGGGGCTTTTTTAGGGTTTGTTGTGGAACCCTTGGTTGGCTATGATTGAAAGGTGTTATAGCCCTAATTAGGTGGGTCTAATAGCCTATGATTTGTGTGTGTAATTGTGGCCATATTGGATGAATGTTGGTGGTTGTTTGTAGGATGGAAAATCTGAAATTCTAGGGGAAATGCTATCCAATTTTTAAGTCTATGCGATTTCTTGGTTTTGGCTTGCTTTGAGTGGAAATGAGTGACTTTGGGGGTTGTCTAAACCTTTGGCACCAAGTGTTTCTTAATTTCGTTCCAAGTTCTATTTTGGCCTTGCATTAGTAGTTAATTGATTGGGTTTATGACTCATGTCCGAGTCTTAATGGGTGTTTTCCTTGATGGTTATAGGACGTGTCGGTGATTCAAGGCATACGTCGGGCGGAAATTTGTGACCTTGCTTTGCTTGAATCGGTGAGTGTACTACTCACGTGATTGTTATTTCATGGCTTTATTGTACTTGAAATCTGTGATAGGACTGTTTGTGATTACTGCTTATGCTAAATGAGACGAGGGTGTACTTGATCACTCTCGTACTCTACGACTTATTTGACCGTTCACTGTATCACTTAGAATTTTCTTACTTGCACTTTAACTGATGTCGTTTGGACGTATATCCAATGACCTTTACTGATAACTGTGAGCTCAATCTTATTGGTAGCCATTTGAATCGAACCAGTAAGGGTTTGGTCGAGAAAAATTGACAAGCCATGGGGACTGTTTTGGGAATCTTTGGGTATGAGACTCTTAATTCCGGTATACTCGAGTATTACCAATTCTATTCTGTTTGGTGTTCGGGCCCGATAAGGGGTATGTGACACCCCCACTTCTACCAAGGGCAAACCCAAGGGTATCCGCGGGACGCCTACCCAGTTCTCGCCAGGACTCGGTACAAATTCTATTCGAACTTAAGAATAACCAATCGATACTACAAGTCGAAGATATGAAGGAAGGTCAATTCCTTAATAATCGTTCAAGTAAGACATCATAAGCTACCAAAAATATCTTACATTCCTAAAATATACAGCTTCCAAAAGTTGTCTAAACAAATACGTTCAAAATTCTAATCAAAAGGGCCATCAAATCGACCTCTCCATAATCCCTTCCATTTCGGCTCCTGTTAAGGAAAACAAAACTAATGGGATGAGCTGAAGCTCAGTGAGGCCAAGAAAATCATGCAAGTAGGTAATTCAAGTAGCAATAAAGCTGGTACGAGAGATAAAGCTGTAACATTCAAGCTATTCCCGAATATTCACAAAACACATTCAAGAAGGATACGGGAGCTCTTAGGAGCTCATTTCCACTTGCTTTGCCAAAGTTCAATCCAAAAGTCCGTAGAACTTTACTTATTCCATTTATGATTCTGAGTCGAATGAGAGGTACCTCCCAGCCGAATCGGTGTGGTACATACTATCGCTCAGTGGTCGATTATACATTTATGGTTCTGAGTAGAATGAGAGGTACCTCCCACCTGAATCGGTGTGGTACATACTATCGCTCAGTGGTCGATGAGACATCGCTCCAATCGACTTATGCTTTTCTTATAGTTCTGAGTCGAATGAGAAGTACCTCCTACCCAAATCAGTGTGGTACATACTATCGTCCAGTAGTCGATGAGAAATCGCTCCAATCGACTTAGAAAAGTTTATGGTTCTGAGACGACATGAGAGGTACCTCCCACTCGAATCGGTGTGGTACATGCTATCGTTCAGAGAACCGATCATTTATTTAGGGTTTTGAGCCGACATGAGAGGTACCTCTCACCCGAATCGATGAGGTAGATGCTATCTTTCAGAGACCCGATTATACGATTATAATTGTAAGGATGACATTCAGTCCAATCGACAACTACCGTTACAGGACGATGAGCGCTCTCCAATCGGCAGTCATACAATTCAATTGTGAATCGAGGAGATTCATTCCAATGACATATATAGCCATAGCATATAATGCAATTTAATTCAGGCAATTCAATTACAATTCATTTTATTGAGAACGCATTTGATAAAGTACACACTCGATTCAGCAGTTTCAACCCATCCATTTCATATTGAGCAATTCACATAATTTCAAAATATTCATGCACTTGACACTCACCAAGTAAACAAAGAAGTAATGCCCTCTTGAGGGTTTAAGCGTCCACCGTAGGATCCTCTTGAAGGTCATCTTGTGTGCCTGAGCAATTCATAACGAACTACTACTTAGAAACTCCATTTATCGAAGAAGATTGTACTAGAGTACAATCTAAGAAAACTTCACAAATACGAGCCTTAATTACTCGTAAATCGAGACTCAAAAGCGGGGTTTTAAAAGTACAAGAGAAATCTGATTTGCATCTTCAAAGTCAAGTGCGGAACGGTCGAGTGATATGGAAGGAAAATGGAGAGTTCGAAACCCTCAATTTCCCTTAAATTCGGAAATTTCAGATTTATCAAGCGGTCATTGAAAAATATCTCACTCTCGGTAAGTGCAAAATTGGAAAATTTGGTACCGTTGGAAATTACTTCCAAAGTACTAAAAGTTCCTAGAAGACACTTTTCCATGATTCCAAATGGATGACATTCGAAATGCGGCTCAAAGTGGCTGTTTTGGACCATTAAGACAGTTTTGGGTTGATTTTTGGCAAAGTTGGGAAATTCGGTAAAATTCACACAATGTGAACTAGCCTCTAAAATTTGGAACTCAATTAGAGTTACAATCAAAGTTTAAAACACAATAGGCGGAACAGGAATCAGAGTTTTGAGTATCGAGAGACATCAGTCCAAAGTTGGTCACATTTTGCAAACTGTTCAGTCATTTTCTAGATTTAAAGACTATCTTTGAAATATCATTTGGCCATCGATTTGGCATTAGAAATACACCAAAATTGGTACACTAAATCCTCCATGTGAACAAGATTTCTACCAAGTTTCATTTAAAAATTCCCACGGGAAGGCAGTCATTAAAACAACCAAAGTTCAAGAAATATTTCAAGGCTAATCTGCCTTCTCACTTTTCTTTTGCTTGCAAACATTTTGTGCAATGAAATCCGTTCTAAATCAATTCATTTTCGAAACCAAGAGTCCATAAACATCCACTAAGCAATTTAAAGGTAATGGACATCACAATTTTTGAAACATAACTCCCCAAATCAGATTTGACCATTCGGCCAAGAGAAAAGGAAAAGTTTTCCAGATTTGAAAAGCAGACTTTGGGACATCTGTTGGGCATCAAGAAGGACTTGGAATGGCACCAAATTTGGTAGTATTACCCTACCATACAAGGGCTATTCCTCTGTCAAATTTCATGCAAAAATTCGTACGGAAGGTCAGTTAACAAAGCCACTAAAATTCCAAGAATTTCCAAGGCAAATCTGCCTCGTACGTAAATTTTTCTTTTCTAAACATTTGGCCAATGAAATCTTCTCAAACACGGTCCATTTGTGTAGAAAATGTCTAAGAAACATCCAATATGTGTTTGGTAGGTGAATAACACCAAGAATTTCGAAACAACAAGTCCCAAATTAAGATTAGCTAAAAATCAGTCTAGAATTAGGGTTTTCCTTCACGAAGATAGTTCTGACATTCGGCCACATCTCACTCAATTCAACTCGGAATTGAGCGTGGTCAGTGGCTTTGAAAACTAAATTCATAAGGTTACAATTTCTTAGAGGAATCATTTTAAAATTCTGTCCACAACTAGCTCA
Source organism: Coffea eugenioides (assembly GCF_003713205.1). NCBI lineage: Eukaryota > Viridiplantae > Streptophyta > Magnoliopsida > Gentianales > Rubiaceae > Coffea > Coffea eugenioides. The sequence continues at coordinate 2,426,849 of NC_040036.1, read as the reverse complement.
TATTTGAGCATCAAATCGCAGTTCAAAACAGGGCTTCCAGTACAGACGCGAAACAGAACAGGCAATTTTACAAGGTTGGTACGGATCACTCAGGTGGAATCAGGGCATGCATTTTATACCATTGGAAAACTGGGAATGTCTAGTTTCTAGTGCCACAAACGATACTCAATTTTGACATCAGAGCAAAACGTTATGGCCAAAACAAAATCACTGCCAGAGCAATACGGGACAAAATTCCAGTTTTGGTAGAATTTCGAAATCTCAACATTTGCCCAACCAAATCAAGTAATTTTTTTATGAAACTTTCTACAAAACCTATATTAAACATTTACATCAAAATCCAATCATTTGAACCACAAAAAAATGCACTAAGGGTCACGGCAATGGCAAGGGCAGAACTGGGAAAATTTATCTCTTCACTTCCTTTGAACTTTCTTCAACAATACCACTCATTTCCACTAGATTAAACACTAATCCAACATAAACAACATCAAATCTCATCAAATCAGTCCATCAAGCCATAGTGCGATTTCATAGAGCCCACACACAAAATTTCCAACAATATAAAGCTACCCATATGAATTTATAAGCTCGCAAGTGCAAGACAACTTCCATAAACTAAGAGTTTAGAGGTTGATCGTTCATTACCTCTTTGGATGAGCAAGGCAGAAAATTTCGGTCCCTTGGAGCTAAAGAAAAACTGTGAGATGAAGCTCTTTTCCTAGGTTGAGGTGATCTCCAAGTGGTTAGCAAAGTGTATGTAAATTTTGAGGTGATTTGGTGAAGATTTAGTGATGAAATGAAGAAGAACTTGATGAAGAAATTTGGTTCTTTTCTCCCTTGGATGGCCGGCCAGCTTAGAGCAAGAGAGAGAGAGTGTTTGATGAAAAATGAAGCTTCTTTAAGAAGCTAAAATGTGTGGCTAAGAATACCTCAAAAGTCAACTCTCTCCCCGTGCGCACACGCGAGCCTTTCGTGCTCGATTCCTTTCGAGTTTATTTCACTTGTGCACTAAGCCTCTAATGCACTTCCATTCATACTATTATTATTCACTCTTAATGGTCTAAAAATAAGGGTCTAAAGTTCCTCAATTAATCGCGTGTGCGAAAACACGTACTTCCGATTTGTGCGTGATAAAGTGAAATTTACAAGAAATTCTTATAACGATAGTATCACTAACTAATAATTGAACACTTAAACATAAAAATACCTTTTTCAAGACTAATGTACAAGTCTCCAATTTTTCCAAGCTTATTGTATCCTCGAATCGATTATTGTCTCCAAACAAGCATCCACTATTCACTCTAAACGAGCTTTCAAAAATTTAAATTTTGTAACAAGTCATAGTTCTATGCAATTGGGTCTAAAAAGATTGGAATAAAATATTCGGAGCAAACGGCCAATTAAATATTCAAATAAGCCAGTAATAGGAGTTTAAAATAAGTAAATTTGCGGGTCCTCACATGAGTCCAGTATTACTTCCTCAAATCTCCAATAAATTTGTATCAGCGCATCTTTCAGAAAACTAACGACGCGCGAGCGGTATTCACTTAATTAGAACTCATTCACCTTTGATTCCTCAATTAACTTTTCTTAATCTACTATTGATCATTCTTAATTTCCCCAAGATAATTACACTCTCGAATAGAATATCGCCTCGAAACACATGTACTTATTATTTCTCACTTAAATGATGTAACAGCCCCACTTTCCCCTAAGGCGAACCAAAGGGGTGAGCGGACTGCCTGCCCAGCTCTCGCCAGGACTCACGATGCAGACTAGAACTATCTATAGCGATCTGGAACTTACAATCGAGCGTAAACAAGTCAAAATGGTAAAATAACCCAAAATAAAAAAAAAGAAATCCGGAGTCGGCCATGAATAGTAACCGACCCGTCAGAACCCAACCGAATAGCCAACAAACATTCACATCTGAACTTTAGCGTTTACAAATCAAAATGACACACATAAGTTTTCAAAAGTTAATATATACACACGGTTTGCCAAATCAAAAGAGAAAAGCCCCAAAAGTACACTTAGGGTTTTAATACATGAGCTATACAAAAGATATGTTCAACTAGCTCAATTTGGCAGCCATTTGTCAAATCCAGACCAAAAGGGTTTATTTTCCTGTAAGGAAAACAAAAGGAACAGAAAGGGGTGAGCTTGCGCTCAATGAGGTACCAAACAGATAGCATTAAAATCATGGCATTTCACATTTAACAAATCAGATACACATGTCAGATGTAAAGCAAAGGAACCAATGATTCAAATCAGAAGGATACAGGTGGCTCTCAGGAGCCAAATTTCCCAGCGCAGTACTTGATCCAAACCGGTTGACTCTCCGTCAACGTATATAGAACCAACGCGTCCGTAGACCCCTCTTTACACCGAATTCCGTCCACCAAACACCCCTTTACCGGGCCCGCTCACCGTAACCGAACAGAAATGGTAATACTCGAGTATACCGGAATCAAGGGTCTCAATACCCAAAAATCCCCGAACAGACTACCGTGGTTCGTTATCTAATCGTCCAGGCCCTTGCCGGCCCGACTCGAATAACTTAGCCACAGGATTGAGCTCATAGGTCATAGAAATACGAACAGATGCAGACACAGATAACAGATTCAGATACAGATACAGAATAGCAGATTCAGATAGCAGATTCAGACGGCAGATTCAGATAGGCACTCAAAATTGGCATATGAACAGATAGAAGAACGAGTGTGATAAAGTACACCCTCGCCTCCATTTTATCCAAACAGTATTTGGCTTCAATAGTCATAAATCAAGTATTCAGATATTCAGATATTTCACATAATGGGTAGCAGGTAGTGGAACACTCACCGGCTCAACTTCAAAAGTTTTCACTTCAGATTGGCCTTAATCGCCAAGAAATCCTAAAATAATCAAAATAAACCAATTGAAGGTTTTACTTCCAGAATCGAGTAAACAGAATGCACATGTGAGGCTCGACTACTAGTCGTATGCCTCGCCAAATAATTACTAATGCAAGGGTGCAAAACATGATTTTCTTAGAAACGAAAAGGTAACATGAAGACTTAGGCGCAAACAACCCAAAAGCCTTTCATTTTCACAAAAAGGCAAACCCAACTTAAAGGAACCAAACGGCCTATAAAATCGGGCAGCACCTCCCCTAAATTTCTTACTTTTCCAGCCATTAAGGCTTCATTATATCCTCAAATCAGTCCCAACATTTCACACAAAAGTCATCTCATTTCCCAAAAGCCATTCACTAGGCTCAAAGCAGTACAAGTACAAAAGTTAGCTAGGAAATGACCGGAATAAGAGTAAGTCTTAAAACATGAAAGCAAGTACAATGAGACTCGATAACGAGTCAAAAAGCCATGCCAATCATAACCCAATAGGGTTTCACATGCATAAACAAGCATAATAGCAAACCAGAAATTCAGCAATGCACCACTTGACCTTAACAAAAAAACAGTTTTCATCCTCTTTTTGCGGTAATAGCACAAAATGCACTACGTTTATCGGATGAGGGTGTAAGACCCACCATCTCAAAGCTAAAAGACAGGGCTACAACAATGTAGAAGGCCACTCAGTCCAAATCCTAGCACAACTAGGTCAAAAATGCAGAATACCACAACCTGAACCGCAATTGCAGGTTCCCAAATCACACAAAACTGTAATACGTCTATCTCAGCCTACACAGGTCCAATTGCATTGATTCCAAAGGAAAATGAAAGCTAAGATATCAAGCTACATTTCATCAGAAGACACCAACAACCAAATCCAAACCAATTCCAGTCAAAATAGACAATTACTATCGCAGTTCGCACATTCTGTTCACCAAAAACAGCAACAGTAAAAACGCCATAACTCACTCTATACTACTCCAAATGCCCTGAAATTTTGTAGGAACTACAAACTCATCAATACCTACAACTTTCATGTTTTGAGCAAAGTCCAATTCGGCCTCTATCTATGACCTAACTTTTCGGACAGATTAGGGGTTCATGAACCCTAACTTTTCACATTTCATTCCAAATCCAAAATTGGTTGTAATTATCACTAATTCACATCTACTAGAGTCATTCCCCATCATTATCAACCATCATAGATGACCACAACATCACATTCATATTAAACCAGAAAATTCCTCAAAAATAGAAAAACTTCACCAAATCACTTCAAACCAAGATAAAAACCAGAAATTTCAGCACTTTAATCACTACTAAGCATAACTTAAGCATCATTAGGTGTAGGAGGAAGTTTGAGCATCACTTACCAAGAAAACAAGAGAGAGGAAGTAGTAGGACACCTTAGCTCTCCAAGAAAGCTTCACCAAATCACTCACTATCACTAACTAAAAGGATTTTATGGAGTAATTGCAAGATCAAATGGTTGGATGGTTCACCTTGAGCAAGATTGGAGCTAAAACTTGAAGAGTTTCTTGCTTCCTTTTGGAGAGAGAGAGCCGGCCATATGAGGAGAAGAAATGGTGATTTTTGAGCAATTTTTTCAAGATATTTACTCAATTTGGTCAAAAGTCAAAAGTGTGAATAGTTGCCAACAAAGTCCAACCAATGGTTGTGTGACACTTGTCACTCCATTAATGTATTCCTATCCTTTCTTTTCTCTCTCACATCAATCAAATCTCACTCTCTACTTGTCTCTTAACACCCGATAAATTTTGCACAGTATCCGAAACTTAACCTTATTGGCCGAATTTTTTCCGAACTTTTCGCACTAGTGGGTCCCACGTCCGATATACGTTCTTAATTTCTCAAAATCTATTCGATACTAGAAAAATCATCTAAAATCTATATTTACTCGTAAAAATAATCTAGAAAATTTTTCGGATACAGAAAGTGTAGAAAACAAGCCATTGAAATTAAGAAAGCCTAGAAAGATTATAAAACCTAACAAATGGAAAAGTTACGGGTTCTCACAAATGAACCTCTGAAAATTAAATTTGCTAACAGGACGTTTTAAAAACATAAGGAAGACATTGTTCCATATGAATGGATTTAAAATGGTTGAAATAAATTATTTGGAGAAAACGGGTGGATAAATAATTAATTAATCCATTAAAATAAGTAAAAATTCGGGTCCTCACATCCTTCCCTCCTTAAAAAGAATTTCATGCTCGAAATTCATACTCTGATTTATGAATAACCCCAAATACTTTCTCCTCCCGTGACCAATTTTCATCACTTTTAATTCTCCCTTTCAAAACTCACACTTATAGAACTTAACTATTCTCAGGTGCCATTCATGATCTTATTACAGGTCTAGAGGCGTGGAGCAATAGATTACATATACATATAAATCGTAAAATCAATTAGAAGCAAGGTAGATTTTCATATGCCAAAAAGATCATAATGGTTACACTATATAATAATAAGTTCCTCAAACCATTTCAAAAGAAAAGGGGAAACAACAAGATTAAAATGTGCTAAGTTGCAATATACAACAAAAGGATGGCATCCCCTATACAAAAGATTATAACCTCTAAAAGTGCCAATCCATGCTAGGGTAAAACTACGATCCCTATTTGTCGAGTGGAGTCAGATTCACCCCTACTCGTAGAGTTTTCATTACTTGGATTCCTCTTACAATCATCAGCATTAATCACTCCTTCTGGCACTCGAATGATTTGTAGTGGATTTAGCAGGTTGTTGAGAATTTCCTTCTCCCTTAGAAGTTCTAGGGCAATTCGAAAACTTATGCTCGGTACTACCGCACCTCAGACATTTTCCTTGCTTTCTCCAGCACTCGACTTCGGTGTGGTTAATCTTGCCACAGTATCCACAAGTTACGTGAGGAGTCACGACTTGACTAGTTTGATATTTCCCCTTTTGTTGATTTTGCCTACTCTGATTTCCTTCTGGCGGGGCTTCGCTTGATGGAGTTTCTTCGAGTTTTTCAGGCATCTTCACTCTTCCAGCCCCTTTTCCCATATTAAGGGGTTGGGTAGATCTCTCGGACTGTTTAGGGGTATCGCTTGGGTTACCCCTCTTGCTAGCATGAAAAGCCTTAGATTGAGATTTAGCATTTTCTACCCTCTGTGCCTTATCCAAGGCATCCGTAAAAGTGGTAATCTAGGCTGCTGCTAGGGATTCTTGGATTTCTACATTTAACCCCTGAATAAACCGACTTATCCTTTTCCGTTCGGTGACTACAAGCTCAGGGGAAAATTTGGAAAGTTTGGTGAACCGCTCCTCATATTCGGCCACACTTAATAATCCTTGTTTCAACTTAGTAAAATCATCCTCCCTCTTTTCTTGTATAATTGGCGGGAGGAACTTGACATTAAATTCCCTCCCAAAGTTTACCCAAGTCCAAGGGGTTTGTTCTCTTTGCCACTTTGCACTAACAACATTCCACCACGAGCGTGCCGCCCCCTCAAATTGGAAAATGGCAAAATTCACTTGCCTTTCCTCGGTATAATCTAAAGTAGTAAAAATATCAACCATCATTTCAAACCAATTTTCCGCTACCTCGGGATCAAACCCTCCATGGAACTTAGGGGGAGAAAACTTCAAGAATCGCTCGAGAGCTCTATCCTCACCCCTCTGTTGGTCGGCTGGTTCAGGTCCCTGGCACTCAGCTAAGCGCTCGAGAATATCGGTCATGCGGTTAATGGCCGTAGCCACTTGGTCACCCTCTTCGTTTCTAGAGTTTTGGTTTGGTCCAGTCGCGGACCCCTCACCTCTCTCGGGAGTGCGGAATTGCCGAAGCCCATGCCCACGCTCCCGTCCACGTCCTCGCCGATTTATTTAGCAAGTTTCTAAATACATAATAGAAGTAGAAAGTATAAGCATGTGAATCGAAAAATAGGTACACATCACAAGAACACTTTAAATCAAAGCATAGTTATTTGCATAAGCTAGAAGTCATGTCACATGTCAACGTGCATACAACGAGTTAATAGTATCAAATACAGGTCATAGGCAACTAAGTGCCACAAATATAGTACTTGCAGGCAAAATACAAAAGGCCTCACGGCGAGCACCACCCCTACTATACTAGGCAGGATCAAAAGAAAAATCATAAGCCTAGTTAGGGACAAAACTAGAAGAATCCATGATACCAAGTCACATCATTCAAATTATTATAAACTCCAAATTGCATCCAAAAGCCTGAGCTAGTTCCTCAATTCTCAGCCTCCAAGCTAGATTCAAGGTGAAAGTTCTTGTACAAGCTAGGGTAATAAGTCAAACCAAATGAAATACAAAGATGTCTCATTTTCAAGTTCAAAGTGGAGCCCAAAATTGTTCAAATGGTTCAACTTTTCTTTCGAAATGTTCAACAAGCAAAGGAGTGGGGAAAGCATGGTTTCTAACCCTTAAACTCACTAGATGGCTATTTAGATTTTCTAATCTTGACCCACCTCCAACCTAACTTGAAGAGTAAAGTCTTATAGTGTTTTGTGAGCAAAATGGTGCTACAACCTCAAGCACCAAAATCACGTTGCACTTAATACACAATCAAATCTCACGGTCCGGCATCCTAAACTTTTAGGCCTAGGATACTCTACAAAGATCTAAAGCCTAAGCTCTGATACCAACTGTGACGCCCCCACTTCTCCCAAAGGCGAACCCAAGGGTATCCGCAGGACGCCTGCCCAGCTCTCGCCAAGACTCGGTATAAATTCAATTCAAACTTAAGAATAACCAATCGATACTACAAGCCGAAGATATGAAAGAAGGTCAATTCCTTAATAATCATTCAAGTCTTACATCATAAGCTACCAAAAATATCTTACATTCCCAAAATATACAGCTTCCAAAAGTTGTCTAAACAAATACATTCAAAATTCTAATCAAAAGGGCCATCAAATCGACCTCTCCATAATCCCTCCATTTCGGCTCCTGTTAAGGAAAGCAAAACTAATGGGATGAGCTGACGCTCAGTGAGGCCAAGAAAAATCATGCAAGCAGGTAATTCAAGTAGCAATAAAGCTGGTACGAGAGATAAAGCTGTAACATTCAAGCAATTCCCGAATGTTCACAAAACACATTCAAGAAGGATACTGGAGCTCTTAGGAGCTCATTTCCACTTGCTTTGCCAAAGTTCAATACAAAAGTCCGTAGAACTTTACTTATTCCATTTATGATTCTAAGTCAAATGTGAGGTACCTCCCACCCGAATCGGTGTGGTATATGCTATCGTTCAGTGGTTGATTATATGTTTATGGTTCTGAGTCAAATGAGAGGTACCTCCCACCCGAATCGGTGTAGTAAATACTATTGCTCAGTGGTCGATGAGACATCGCTCCAATCGACTTATGCTTTGCTTATAGTTCTGAGTCGAATGAGAGGTACCTCCCACCCAAATCGGTGTGGTAGATTTGGCCAAAACACTGCCCGAGCAATACGGCACAAAATTTCAGTTTTGGTAGAATTTCGAAATCTCAACATTTGCCCAACCAAATCAAGTAATTTTTTGATGAAACTTGCTACACAACCTATATTACACATTTACATCAAAATCCAGTCATTTGAACCCCAAAAAAAATGCACTAAGGGTCACGGCAATGGCAAGGGCAGAACTGGTAAAATTTTCCTCTTCACTTCCTTTGAACTTTCTTCAACAATACCACTCATTTCCACTAGATTAAACACTAATCCAACATAAACAACATCAAATCTCATCAAATCAGTCCATCAAGCCATAGTGGGATTTCATAGAGCCCACACACAAAATTTCCAACAATATAAAGCTACCCATATAAATTTATAAGCTCACAAATGCAAGATAACTTCCATAAACTAAGATTTTAGAGGTTGATCGTTCATTACCTCTTTGGTTGAGCAAGGCAGAAAATTTCGGTCCCTTGGAGCTAAAGAAAAACCGTGAGATGAAGCTCTTTTCCTAGGTTAAGGTGATCTCCAAGTGGTTAGCAAAGTGTATGTAAATTTTGCGGTGATCTGGTGAAGATTTAGTGATGAAATGAAGAAGAACTTGATGAAGAAATTTGGTTCTTTTCTCCCTTGGATGGCCGGCCAGCTTAGACCAAGAGAGAGAGAGTGTTTGATGAAAAATGAAGCTTCTTTAAGAAGCTAAAATGTGTGGCTAAGAATGCCTCAAAAGTCAACTCTCTCCCCGCGCGCACACGCGCGCGTTTTGTGCTCTATTCCTTTCGAGTTTATTTCACTTGTGCACTAAACCTCTAATGCACTTCCATTCATACTATTATTATTCACTCTTAATGGTCTAAAAATAAGGGTCTAAAGTTCCTCAATTAATCGCGCGCGCGAAAACGCGTACTTCCGATTTGTGCGCGCTAAAGTGGAATTTACAAGAAATTCTTATAATGATAGTATCACTAACTAATAATTGAACACTTAAACATAAAAATACCTTTTTCAAGACTAATGTACAAGTCTCCAATTTTTCCAAACTTATTGTATTCTCGAATCGATTATTGTCTCCAAACACGCATCCACTATTCACTCTAAACAAGCTTTTAAAAATTTAAATTTTGTAACAAGTCATTTTAAAAATATAAGCAAGTCATAGTTCCATGCAATTGGGTCTAAAAAGGTTGGAATAAAATATTCGGAGCAAACGACCAATTAAATATTTAAATAAGCCAGTAATAGGAGTTTAAAATAAGTAAATTTGCGGGTCCTCACATGAGTCTAGTATTACTTCCTCAAATCTCCAATAAATTTGTATCAGCGCGTCTTTCGGAAAACTAACGACGCGCGAACGGTATGCACTTAATTAGAATTAATTCACCTTTGATTCCTCAATTAATCCTCAATTAACTTTTCTTAATCTACTATTGATCATTCTTAATTTCTCCAAGATTATCACTTCGAAACACATGTACTCATTATTTCTCACTTAAACGAACCTCCGAAAATTACATTTGCTAACGGGACGTTTTAAAAACATAAGGAAGACATTGTTCCATATGAATGGACTTAAAATGGTTGAAATAAATTATTTGGAGAAAACGGGTGGATAAATAATTAATTAAGCCATTAAAATAAGATTAAAATAAGTAAAAATTCGGGTCCTCACAGGGTATGTGTGGTGGACGAAAATCGGAGTAAAGAGGAGTCTACGGTTATGGTTACTCTTTATACATTGACAGAGAGTCAATGAAGTGAGATCAAGTATGGCAAAAGAGGAAAAGGGCTCTTGAGAGCCGTCCGTATCCTTTTACTCTCTATTGTTGTGTGGTGTTGGTTTTGCTCACTTGATGAACGTATTTGAATTGAGTATCATTGTGTTTATGTGATCTTTGAATGCTTGAGTGATGGTACCTCATTGGGCGAAAGCTTACTCCGTTACTTTTGTTTTCCTTGCAGGGAACAACCTTTTGGACCTGTGATGTTTTGAAAAATGAGTTGAGCTAGTATAGATATTTTTTTTTTTATAGTTCCTCAGTAGTTGGAAAACCCTAAGTGTACCTTGATCCAAATGTTTCCCTTTTGATTCGTAACTGTACAAACGTGGTATATAAAAGTGTGTAGTCATGTTCATGTGTTATATTTGGTTTGGAAATGTCCATGTTCTAGAATTATATAAAGTTAATTGTATTCGATTGGGTTCCGGACAGGTTCGGAATTTGAACGAAGAGAAAAAATTTTGGCAGGAAATTCTGTAGAAGAATCCGGCCGCAAATCCTGCCAGTTATTGGCCGGATTGACAGGGATTTTTGAATCCGTTGGATTTCAGCTACTGCATCCAATCCGGCCGGATTGTGACGTGGCAGTCACTATTCATTTGCGATTTCGATTTTCATTTTTTTTGTTTCATGGTTGTTGAATCGTTTAAGCTCGTTAATATATTCCGGAACATTTTAGATTGTGTATAACTGTCTTAGTAGTCCTAGCAAGAGTTGGGTAAGCAGTTCGCTAACCCCTTTGGTATACCTTATCAGAAGGTGGGGCCGTCACAGTTGGTATCAGAGCCAGGTTAGAGTGACTTGGGCGAGTTAGAACTGTGTTTCTTCGGACTTGTGGGGTTTGTGTTAAGGTGTCGTTAAGTGTGACTACCTTGTCTAAGATGTGAACCTTTGCTATCCTTGTAGGTTATGGCTGGAACCAGTGGAGAGGGCGGAGGTGAGCCACCTCGGAGGCACTCACGAGTCATCGATTACCAAGAGAGGCCTGGAGGTCCGATCCAGTTTTAGTATACTACTAGTCGGACCCGTCGCTGTAGTCGTTGCCAGCATTACTCTTATGCTGATCATGTGGTCGTGGCGGTACTAGATGAAAGAAGGAGACTTAGACGTGCCGCCGCCAGGGATCATATCGAGATGGTTAGACTGAGGGGCATCATGAGGATGCAAGCAGATCAGATTGGAGAGCTCCAGGGGGATATAGCCATGGAGCAAGAGTGAACGAATGCTCTTAGAAAGCAGTTACAAGTGGTTAACACCCGTCTTACGAATGTGGTCCGGGAAGTTAGAGACCGTTCCGGCGGCATTATTAATGAGTGTGAGGCGCTAATCCAAGGGGTGATTTGTCACGGCCCCACCTCCCCCTAAGGTGAACCAGAGGGTTCGGCGGGCCGCCTGCCCAGCTCTCGCCGGGACTCAGTCATTCACTACAATCCTCAATTGAATTTCAAGATATATATATCAAATATACATCAAAGGTTCCCAAACTTTACATATCAAAAGCGAAGCGTCCACGCTTCCGCAGCGCCACTCTGATCCTTGATCACCATTAGTATACAGGAGGAAGTCCAAAACTAGACTGTTACACATCCAATCAATTCTAAACGTTCAATACAATCCCAATATGAATGATTACACAAAAGGAAATCCAAGTTCAATCCATACATGAGATAATCCATGAATAAACACTACAAGCCCTTCCTTCGCTTTGAGCCCTGTGGAGGGGAATAAAACATTTTGGGGTGAGCTAGAAGCTCAGCAAGTAACCCATAAAATCAGTTATCAAATCCGTTTCACAATCATTCATTTCAATAATGTCATGATTCAGTAATCAATGCACTTTCATTGCTCTTTGCTCTCGTGAGCCAGTGAAATCGTGGTACTTAGACGTCCAACGCTCCAAACGATCATTTAACATTGAACATTAACATTGAACATTGAACATTGAGAAAGAGCCCATTGGTGCTCTACAGGAACATTAAACGGTGGAGGAGACGTTGGGTCCAGCACACGAATTCCAAGTACTCATTTGAGCCAAAACATGTCAAGAACTTATATGCCGGCACACAGGATATGCAATCAAAGAAACGATGCAAGAAACATTTTAAAGTAACGTTGCATGTAGTTTAAGGTCACTCACCTCCACGGCTCACAATCCTCGTCCAATATAGACAAGTTCATCATTCAAGTCCAAGCCTTTTAACTTAAACTCAAAGTCACCAACGCTATTCCAAATTTGACAGCATTTCCCCTTAATTCCTTTATTTTTCCAACCTACAAACAAACCCAATCACATAGCAATTAACCACAATTGCTCATACAATTCGTAAACGATAAAACATATCCAATTAGGGCCTCAATACCCCTCAATTGAGCCAATTAGAAGCTCATAAGCCAACCTTGGAAAAATTCCCAAATTGAAACCCTAAAACCAGAAATTATACCATAAGCGTAAATTTTCCGCAAACGATCACAATTAACGCACAATCACTTCATTTAACACCATTTCAATCCATCAATTCAAGCCAACTAATCATAATCATTTAAAATCAGAAAAATACCCAATAAATCAGAAATTCATCATAATTTCCTTAAACCCATGAAATACTCCACAATTTAACATATTCAAACATCACAAACCCTAGATTAACCCATATTAGAACCACAAGGAACTTGTTTATTCAACTTACCTCACAACTCAAGAAAGCTATCCACTTAGAGCCTCCCATCCAAAAGCAAGCCATCAAAAGCTTTAAACCACCCTAGAGAGCACTTGTGTGAAATATTTGCCAAAACCACTGATTAAAACTCAAGATTCAAAGAAGGAAATCAAAGGGAAGAAATGGAGTTTTTCTTTTCTCTCAAAGCTCACGGAAGAACCAGGGAAGAAATGAGATATTTTGGGTGCAAAAGTGGAATAAAAAGGGAGGAAACAGCCGGTCAAAGCTCATGACCGACTCTGCCACGTCAGAATCCGGCCGGAATCTGGCCGGATTTCCGGCCGGATTCTTGGCCGGATTCAAGGCAGTGGCCAATTCAATTTTTTTCAAAACTGCAAGGCAATCCGGCCAGCTATCCGGCCAGAAACTGGCCGGATTTCCAGCCGGATTTGGCCCCCTGTCGTTTTTCAAAACTTTTCTTTTCTTTTCCAAGTTGAAAAGCTGTAGCACTCCGCTCGAACAACAACGATATATATAAAATGAAAACCCTCCTTCATACGGGGCGTCACATGATTGGCGCCAATGCGCAAATGGAGGCTTCAAGTGACGGAACTTCTAGAGAGGGGAGCACTCCTAGTTCTAGCCAAGGGGGAGAGTCTGTGGGCTCAGTGAGGAACTAGGCTAGAGCTCCTTTGAGTTAAGTTTTGATTCCATAGGAGGAGTAGGTTAGGGGAAGAACTTTTAGCTAGTTGCTTTTGTAGGTTTGGACTAGCTTTGTAAATAGTACTTTTGATGACTCCGTTATCTCATGAAATTTCTTTGTTTGTATCCGACTAACTGTTATTGTGTAACTTGTTGATATGACTGTGTTATGTGTATATATCTGTCTTGCTTTGTGAATAGCTCCTGTTCTTTGCTTACGCATATACTTACCTTTAATATTACACTTATGCTTCGACCCTAGATTGGTTAATTCCAATGGAGGGAACCCGTAGTGGACGAAATCGTGATCGGGGAACTAGGCAACCCTCGAATGAAGGGGGAACTAGGCAACCCTCGAATGAAGGGGTACCCAAGAACCAATACTTGAACCGAATCCTGAACCTAGGGTCGATCCGAATGTTCAAGTAGCTGTAGCCATCCAACGAATGACTGACTTGTTAGCTCATGTAGTGGAGCACCAGGGTCAAAACCCTAATCCCCAACCTGGAAATTTTGGAAACCCTGGTAATTTTGTGGAAAGCGAGGATAGGGCCCTCGAATGGTTTCAGAAATTTTTTCCACCAAAGTTTATTGGCGGGCTAGATCCAGATGTGGCAGAGAGATGGTTGGAAAAGATGGTGGACATCTTCGTTGCCTTGCATTACCCGGAGGAGAGGCAGGTGACTTTTGTTGTCTTTCAACTGGAAGGGGCAGCCCGTTCTTAGTGGAACCTAATAAGACAAAAATGGGAAAGAGAACTGACGCCAAGGACGTGGGTGAACTTCATGAGGGAGTTCAACGCTAAGTTTTTCCCTCATCTGATTCAAGACGGAAGGAAGATGAGTTTATTCGGCTCCACCAGGAGACTCAGACCGTAGCCGAGTACGAGAGCCAATTCACTCGATTGTCCAAATTTGCCCCCAAACTAATTGTCACCGAACAATGAAGAATAAGGCGTTTCGTTCAGGGCTTGAATGTGGAAATCCAGAAGGACCTAGCTGCGGCTCAAATTAATGCTTTTAGTGAGGTAGTGTAGAAGGCTCAACGAGTGGAAAGTGTCAGGCTGCAAGTAAAAAACTTCCAAGCAAAGAAGCGGGGATTTCCTGGCAGTAGTTCAGGGCAGGGGGATAAAAGTACCCCTCCCAAGTTTGGAAGGGGAACAGGAGGAGGAAGGCAGCCGGGAATGTGGAGAGGGGCCCTGACAAGAGATGGCCAAGTTGGGCGAGGCCAAAGAGGAGGGTCCCAAGGAGGTTCGGTTTTTGCATCGCGCGGTCCCTGCGGGTATTGTGGAAAGCCAAACCACATGGAGGACAATTGCTGGAGGAAGGAAAGAAAATGTTTGCACTGTGGGAGTGCAGACCACCAAATTGCCAATTGCCCGGTTCTACCACGAGACGGAAAGGGAAGCCAGCAACTGATGACGACCAATTCTGGACCGGCTAAGGTGGAAGGGACTAAACCTAAAGTATCGGCTCGGATGTGCTTGCTAGAGCCGCAACAGGGCCCTGACTCTTCGGAGGTCGTAAAAGGTACGATCCCTGTATTCCAACGATTTGTGAAAGTATTAGTAGATCCCGGGGCCACTCATTCATTTGTCAACCTCGATTTCATGTGTGGAATTGATATAAAACCTGCTAGTTTACCTTATGACCTAGAAGTTAGTACTCCTACGGGGGAACACTGTTTGCTCACTAGTATGGTTTATAAGAATTGTGAAGTTTGGGTAGGAGAAAGAAAATTGTTAGGGGACTTAATAAGCTTGTCCATTAAGGGGTATGATGTAATTCTTGACATGGATTGGTTAGCTCGGTATAATGCTCAACTCGATTCTAAGAGAAAAGTAGTAGAATTTCGTATTCCCGGGGAGACGACCTTAAGGTTAAATATAAGGGGTACGTTAGCCTCATCTGCCTTGATCTCGGGTATTCGGGCTAGGAAATTGCTGAGTAGAGGGGCGCAAGGGTTCTTAGCTTTTCTAATCAATACCCCCACCGATAAACTGAAGGCAGAAGATGTACACGTGGTGAAGGAATATCCAAACGTATTTCCTGATGAATTAGTAACCCTACCTCTGGAGAGAGAGATAGACTTCAAAATTGATTTGTTACCAGGAACGTCACCTATCTCTAAAACCCCATATCGGATGGCACCTGTTGAGTTTAAGGAGTTGAAGTTGCAGTTGCAAGACCTTTTGGAACGAGGGTTTATTCGTGAGAGTGGATCTCCTTGAGGAGCCCCTGTGTTGTTTGTGATGAAAAAGGATGGGAGTTTACGAATATGTATAGACTACCGGGGGTTGAATAATGTAATGGTTAAGAATAAATACCCACTGCCCCATATTGAAGAATTATTTGATCAGCTCCAAGGAGCAATGGTCTTTTCGAAGTTAGACCTCCGACAGGGATACTATCAATTGTTAATTAGGAAGGAGGACATACCAAAGACTGCCTTCAATTCTAGATACGGGCATTTTGAATTCACAGTCATGCTGTCGCGCCCCATTTTTTATAAGAAAAATAAATAAATAAATGGTTTAGAAAATGAATTTTTGATTTGAAAAATGAATTTTTGATTTACAAAGAAAATGAAGAAAAACATGGGTCTAAATGGGACATGAAAATGCGACGATTTGACCCAAAACATAGTTTAAAAAGGGTTTATTGAATGAAAAATGGAGTCGCCACTTGGTATAGAGTTAAGGTTTACCAAGTCACCTAAAAATGAATTTTTAAAGAAAAAATGGAAAAACCCTTTTTAAACGACTCCAAATCTACGTAAATCAAAGAAAAAGGTTCGGGAGTCACATTTGACGAAGGGGAAGGCAAGGATAAAAATCCAAGGCACTCCTTTGACCTAGCCAAGGCTAGTTGCGTGATTTAGTCAAAGATTTTCTTGTTCTAACCAAAGAATTTATCACATTTGGATGTACTATATGAATGCAAACCCTAGACCTAGGAGGGTATCGGGGGGCAAAATTTCTTTTCAAAGCTTGAGTGGTGCCAATCACATTAGTTGTGATGCCCAATAATGACTCTTTGGAGAGATCACGAATAATGCAAAAATATGAGACTCTAAGAAGAGGAAAAGGATAAAATAATTATAGAAAAATACATGTCTTAAAGGAATGCATCATGTTGGGTACGGGGGACTAATGTTCGTGACTCAATTTTCCCTTTAATAGAGGGAATACGAGCGTGCTAAGGCTAGAAAAGCCAAACTCGTCCATATCCCATATCCAAGGGGCTTTCCCTAACCTAATCAAGCAAATGATTTAACCTAATTCTAATGCTTATATGAAATGCAAGTCTAATGTCATGTTTCATACAAAAGGGACGAGTAATATACATATAAGGGAGAATATGGGGGGCGGGGTATATGTATATAAGAAAAGAGTCATGCAATATGGTGAAAGAGCCCTAAAAAGTAAAGATATGCATGAGATGAAGTGATCACACAATCATGATCTAACGTGCGAAGGGCTCCTAAAGTGATCACACAATCATGCAATCATGATCTAACGCGCGAAGGGCTCCTAAGGGTTAGCGTTGGACTAACCCACATCTACGCTCTCTCACAAGCATTGGACTTGCAAGAGCTCGAGGAAACAACCATGACTAGCATTGGACTAGCCACGATTACGTGCATTTGCATCCATCATACACATATATAAGTAATGTGCATAATTAAAACAAGTAGACATATGAGCACGTAATTCACATAACACATAAGCATGCGTATCTAGATGCCAACACCTAAGAAAGCGATTAAACACATAGCACATAGACATGCAAAACACATAAGGCAATTAAGGCCCTAACTATTACATTTTTAGGGGGAAGGCCTACTACAATCTAAAAGGGGAAATAAGAAGGAATAAAACAATTAAATCCCTAACTATTACAATTTTGGCATTCGAGTGCCTCCCAAATGATAAAATTGAACTAAAATTGAAGCAAAAACTACGCAACTAAAGAAATAAATAAAGTGAAAATGAAATAAACACTTAAAGTCATGCAATTGCACACATAAGACACATATACGCACGTAGGGTCAAATAAAGTCACAAATAAAGGATAAGGTGTACCTCCCTCGAGTTGGAGCTCTAATGGTGTGAAATTACCTATTTACCCTCCAAAAATGAAAGAAAAGGTCAAGGCACCAATTTAATTTGAAACAATTAAAGAAAATATGCAAACACAAACTTTCTTGATCATAAAGCTCTTAAAATCATGAATTAAGTGCAATTTAAACAAAGCATGGTAGTTAATTGAAGCAAACAAGCAATGACAAGTTGTGAAATTAGAGCTGCCAAGGACCAAATTGAGGGAAACATTCAATTGGTTGGGTCCTAGTAGAACAAGGGGAGACTTGGGGAGTTAAAAGTGCAATTTTAAAAGTTTTTCATGCAAGTTCATGCAAAGTTGCGAAGCTTATGCTTCTGCAATTCCAGCTAACATCTTTGCTGCAATTTTCTGGGCCATCTTATTCATGCCAACAAATCCACCTGATGCGACTGCCAAAAACCGCGTCCGAGCTGAGCTGATGCGGCCGACCTGATTGGACAAATCGAGCTGGGGCCGGGCTAGGTGACCTGAGAAGAAAGAACGGAGGCGGGACTGATGTCCCTGGGATAACTCCGACGGTCAAGTTAGTTTGGCCGTAGAAGGATATAGTAATAGTAGAGAATACTTGTGAGCGTACCTTGCGTAGTCTTGATAGCGGAGTATATATAGGACCGTTCGAGTTATAGTTTCCTTATGGGAGTCAAAGTTCCCTTAGGGTTCGGAGTCTTCCTAGGGTTTCCCGCGGCGGCCCCTAAATGTTCGGAGACGGCGGCCCATCAAGCCCATCATAGGAGACCCCGACATGCCGAGCTGGCTTTCTTAGGCCGAGCTGGCCCATGCCAGCCTCGAGGTACCTACTGCCGACCTGCCGCGTGTGGTCTACCGACCTGACACATGTCATGCGCGGATTTGCCCCACTACACTAGCCCCCCTTGAGTCTAGAGTCACCGAGGGGTCGCGTGAATTTAGACCAAATCTCGAGGCGTCAGGTCTGCCAGGGATGGGACCCACGATCCCACGACCGTGCACCTTGTACGGATAACCGCCACGCATGCTGTCATAACCGTCACTCAGGGGTCACGTCCGCCCATGACGGTAGTTGTCAGCTCAAACGTTTTCCAAGGTGACGGTTTCTCAGCAATAAATTTTGAGATTTCAATTCGGGACTCTTCATCTTCCCGCCCTGGTGGCCTATAAATAGGCCCTACCAGACGTCACTTTCATGCTTCCTTTCTCATTTCTCCTCCTTCACAAATTTTACCAGCTCGCTCCCTGTCTAGAGAGTTCCAGAGTAGCGTTTCCCTTAAGCACATATCAGCTCTTCATCCACTAGTAAGTCTTCTTTTCCCTTTTATGTCTTCTTCCTCCACGCACTCAGACATCACCAGCTCGGCACCTAGGCGTAGAGTAGTCCGACCTGCACCTATAGAAATAATCTCTTCCTCCTCTAGCTCTTCTTCTTCCAGCTCGTCAGAGTATCTACCTTCCCCCCTTCATTCTCCTGCTTTAGAGATGGACCAACCCACCCAACCTGTCCGGCCTGACGCTGGAGCTGCCGACCTAGGGATTCCCCTAGAGGTAACTCCAGCTCGGACCAGGGCGGGACCTTCCAGGGGGCCGGACATCGACTTCGGGGAAGTCGAGCTTATCCCCCCTATCCTAGACCAGGGAAGTGTCGACGAGCTGGTGGGGAGGTATGATATCCCCCTTCAGTTCGAGGCCAGGGCTGCCCGACCAGGGGAGTACGCTTGCCGACCTCCTTCTGAGTTTGTGGCTATCTACAGGGATCAGCTCATAGCTGGTCTCCGTCTTCCCATTCCCCAATTCCTTTACCAAATTCTAACCTTCTGGGGAATTCGTATAACCCAGCTCGTTCCAAACGCCATCAGATCGATCCTCGGCTTTTTTATTATGTGCCGAGTCCTCGAAATTCCATACTCTCTAGACCTTTTCAGGTCATTCTTTCAGATGAAAGTGAGCGGGCCAGTTCATGGCTGGTTCTATTTTGCTCGCAGGAGCGGGGGAGAACTCCCAACCCGCGAGCTGTTCACGCACACCCCCTCTTCCATTAAGGGCTGGAAAGCTCAGTTCTTCTATGTGAAGAACACAGGTTTCCCTCCCCTGACCTGGAGGGAGGAGACCCAGGTGTCCGACCCCATTCCTTCACCTCTTCCTGCGGCCGAACTGGACCTCCTGGTCAGCTCGGATGCTCGATTATCGGTGAAGGAATTTAGCAATGCCCAGCTCCGGTCGGCGGGGCTGATTCGAGCAGAGGTGAACGACCTTGCGCCTGACCTCCGACCTCTCACACCCGAGGAGCTTACAGCTTGTAATCCCTTTGATCTTCTTTTCCTTGCTTTCCTTTCTTTTCCTTTGTCGCACGAACTGACCCCTTTCTTTGCTCTCAGTGAAGAGGTTCTCCCAGCTTCTGAACATAGAAGGGACAGGCAGCTCGCGCGCGGCTACCTCGGTACCCTCCTCAGCTCCTGGTGACGTGGCTCCTCCCCCACCAGAGCCTATTCCCGCAGCTCAGTCTACCCCCTTGGAGGAACCCAAAAAGAAGAGGATGAAGACCACCTCCAAGAAAGCCAGGACCGAGGTGACCACCTCGGCTACACCTACGCCCCAACCATCTCCTACTGGCGCTTCCACGGAGCATTATGGGGTCAACACTGCCGAGCTGCAGGCCTCATCTGAGTCACCCCCTTCGATGTGGCGGACGAGGAACATCATTCCTCTCAAGCCCCCAACCGAGCTGAGCACACATCCCCACCCACTCCATTTCTGCCCGAAGTGGGGGTTGTCGATGAATGACCGAGCTCAGTTTCCAGAGGCTGCTCGAGAGCTCGTCAAAGGCTCGGTGCTCCCACGCGACCATCACTTTATCCAGCTCGCATCCAACTCCGAGTTGCTGTCGCACTACTACCTGAGCGCAGCCCAGGTAGCTTCTTCACTTGGTACTTTATTAGTATCCTTAATCCATAGACTTCTCATAGTTGGACCTGCAGCTCAACGTCGCCGGTGCCGAGCTGGCTCAGCGATATGAAAACATGGGAGAGAATCTCTCCCAGGCTGATGCGGCCAAGAACAAGCTGTCCAGTCAGCTCGAAGCGACCGAGGCAGAGCTGGAGGCAACGAAAAAGCAGCTTGCCGACTCCCAGGCCGCCTGCGAGCTTGAGAAGAAAAAGTCCACCGAGCTGACTTCCCAGCTAGAGAGTGAGCAGAAAAAATCAGTCGAGCTAGTGGAAGCGGCCAGGACGGAAGGGCGCCAGCTAGGCGTTCGAGATTTTAAGAAGTCCGAGGCCTTTATGGATGATTTGGCCATCTTGAATGGCCCCGTCCTGCAGCTGGGCTACACCAAGGCCATGGCGGATGTTCAGTCTTTGAATTTGCCGGGCTTTGACCTGAGCAGATGGCCTGATTATAATCCCCAGGCTGCTGACCAGATTGACAGACTCGTCACGGGCTACTCCAATGGGCGCGACCTGGCTGCCTTGGTCGCCAACCCTGCCTTGCCTGCGACCTCCCCTGAGCAAGAGCAAGAACAGCAAGGGGAGAACTAGAGATAGTGACTTAGATAAGTCTATTAGACTCGGCCAGCTCACTTTTTGTATGGCCCCCTCGATGTTTTTCCTCTTTTTGAAATGAAATAAATAGCCTCTGATGGCCTTTCTCGTCCAACACTTGTAAAAATTTTCCTTTATTCAAAGTCTTTGGGTACATAAAAATATCTCAGCTCGGGCATTGAAACCGTTCTAATACGGGCCGAGCTAACTAATGAAGTGAAGATCAGACCTGTCCAGCTGATTACCTCAGCTCGGACAAACTATCAAGAAAAAACCTCAAAACTGAGTGGTGCCAAGATAGGCCCAACTAGATAAAGTGAACCAATAAATTGAACTAATAAAACATAGAGCCGACCTGTCCAGCTGAGCACTTCAGCTCGGGCAAGCCCCTAAAGGAAAAGCTTCAGATTTGAGTTGTGCCAGGTACGTGGAACTTCGCTTCCATCCTGGCGGGCCAGCCTACAATAACCCGCTCGGTCAGCCTCTTTTACCACGTAGGGACCTTCCCAGTTCGGATCCAACTTACCGGTGCCCACAACTCGGCTAACGGAGTTTTTGCGTAACACCAGGTCTCCTGGCTTGAAAGAAATGCGCCTTACCCTAGCATTGTAGTAGCGTGCGACCTGGCCCTTGTACTTAGCCATCCATATAGCCGCCTCTTCCCTTTGGTGCTCGACCAGGTCCAAATTAAGCCGCATCTCCTCATCATTGTCTTGAGCCACAAAGTGTTGCACCCTACCTGAGGGTACCCCAACCTCTGCTGGAATCACCGCTTCGACCCCATATGTTAGGATAAATGGGGTTTCCTGGGTGGCCGTCCGAGGTGTTGTCCGGTAAGCCCATAGTATGGTGGGTAGCTCCTCCAGCCAACTAGTTCTCACGGACTCTAATCTTGTCCTCAAGCCATGCAGGATGGTTCTATTTACGTTTTCGACCTGCCCATTGGCCTGGGGGTGCCCCACTGAAGTGAAGTGCTGCTGGATGCCGAGCTCCGTACACCACTCTCGAAGAGATTGATCAGCAAACTGTCTGCCGTTGTCCGAGACGAGAGTCCTTGGTACGCCGAATCGACAAACTATGCTTTTCCAAAGGAACTTCTGAATAGACCTGCTGCTTATCGTGTTAAGGGGCTCGGCCTCTATCCACTTGGTGAAGTAATCAATGGCTATCACCAAGTGCTCACAACCCCCTGGAGCTCGGGGAAACGGCCCCAACAGATCAATTCCCCACTGGAAGAATGGCCACGGGCTGCTGAGAGGAATCAATTCCTGAGTGGGGGCGTGATGGATCGGGGCATGTAGCTGGCAAGACCTACACCTGGCTACCAGCTCGGCTGAATCTCTAAAGATGGTGGGCCAATAGTACCCCGCCAACATCCCCTTCTTGGCTAATACTCTCGGGCCGACATGGTTGCCGCAGATGCCCTCATGCAGCTCGCGTAAGACGTAATTACCTTCCTCAGGCGTCACACACCTCAACCAGGGCTGCAAGTAAGATTTCCTGTATAAAATCCCTTGTGTGAGTACATACCTCTGTGACTTGAGGAGGATCTTGCGGGCCTCTGTCCTGTCTGGTGGAAGCTCTCCCTGAGCTAAATACTGAATGACAGGATCCATCCAGGAGCTCACTACCTGAATGACCGCCGTGCTGACTTGGTCATATGCTCGGCTTTTAACCATCTCCACCAGTATTTCCCGACCTATGCCTCCTGCCGAGGTGGAGGCCAGTTTGGATAAGGCGTCAGCTCTCCTATTTTGGCTCCGCGGTATCTGCTCAAGCGCAAACTGCTCGAACAAACCCTTCAATTCGTGTGCCTTCGCTACGTACCTTCTAAGCGTCCCCTCTTTGACTTCGTAGCTTCCCCACACCTGGTTCACTATCAGCTGTGAGTCACTATAGATTTTTATCGACCTGGCCCCTAACTTCCGGGCTATCTCCATCCCTGCAATCAAAGCCTCGTACTCTGATTCATTATTAGAGGCTCTGAAGTCGAATCTTAGTGCATAGGGCAGTTCTTCCCCCATAGGGCTAATAAGGAGGAGACCTGCTCCGCACCCCTCTTTGCTCGACGCACCATCCACGTACAATGTCCAGGTGGGACCTGCTCGTTCCACCGCCTCTGCGTCCTTCCTAGCCTGGATAGTATCCCCTGCCAGTTTAGCCTTGTCTGCTTTTCCAAGATGCCCGGCCTCGTCAGCATCGGCGGCCTGTCCGACCTTAGCTGCCTCCTCGGCCTCTCCGGCCTTGGCAGTTCCCTGGGTCTGCTCGGCCTCCACTGCTTTTCCGGCCTGCCTATCCTTGACGGCTTTTTTGACCTGCTGAGTCTCATCCACTTCTCTGGACGGTCTGTCCTCGGCAGCTTCTTCGGCCTGCCGGGCCTCAGCTGCTTCTCCGGACGGTCCTCTCTCCGCTACCTGTGTGACCTGGGTGACCTCGGCAGCATCTTCGGCCTGTAAGACCTCTGCTGCTTCTTGGGCCTGGACGGCCTTGGTAGCCTCGTGAGTCGGTAAAGCCTTAGCTGCTTGCCCGGCAGGTACCTCCTGACCAACTCCCCTGTTCCTCATAGCCTGCATGTCACTGGCCTGATTGACCTCCGCTTCAGGCGATCCAAAGGATACACCATCTGCTATGAAGTCTGCCAATGCTTGGGCTTTGATGGAGGTCCGGGGCTGGTAGCCCAAGTCATACTCCGACAGCTCCACAGCCCACTTTACCATCCGTCCCGAGGACTCGGGTTTGGAAAGGATCTGCTTCAAGGGCTGGTCCGTTATGACCACTACAGAATGAGCTTGGAAGTACGTCCTAAGCTTCCGAGCTGCATGTACCAATGCCAGAACATAGCGTTCTACCGCCGAGTACCTTGCCTCGGCCCCCTGCAGGGCGCGGCTAACGTAATACACCGGCTTCTGCGTTCTTTCTTCCTCTCGCACCAATACTGCGCTAATGGCCCCCTCTCCCGCAGCTAAGTAGATGAACAGGGTCTCCCCCAACTCTGGAGAGGTCAGGGCCGGCAACCGTGCCAGGTGGGCTTTCAGCTCATCGAATGCCCTTTGGCACTCCGGGCTCCACTCGAACTGCCGATTAGCTTTCAGGGCCTTGAAGAAGGGCGCTCCCCGAACTGCCGATTTGGACAGGAACCTGTTCAAGGCGGCCATCCTCCCTGTCAATCGTTGTACCTCCTTAATATTTCGGGGAGGAGCCATGTCCATGATAGCCTTGATTTTGTCTGGGTTAGCTCTGACCCCCTCTTTAGAGATCATGTAGCCCAGAAATTTTCCCGACCTGACCCCAAAAGTGCACTTCTTGGGGTTTAGCCGCATTCGCGAACTCCGAAGGACCTCGAAGATCTCTCTCAGGTCGGAGACGAACTGCTCCTGGGTTCGGCTTTTCACTAACATGTCATCCACATAAACTTCTAGGTTCCGGCCGATCTGGTTTCTGAACAGCTTGTTTACCAACCTCTGGTAGGTTGCGCCTGCATTCTTCAGCCCGAATGGCATGGTAACGTAACAGTAGGTCCCATCCTCAGTGATGAAAGAGGTCTTCTCCTGATCCCCCTCGTCCAAAGCTATCTGATGGTACCCCTTGAAGGCGTCCAAAAAACAGAAGATCTCGTAGCCCGCTGTCGAGTCCACGAGCTGGTCAATCCGTGGGAGTGGGTAACAGTCCTTCGGGCAAGCCTTATTCAGGTCGGTGAAATCCACACACATTCTCCAGGCTTTCTCCTCCTTCTTGACCAGTACCGGGTTGGCTAGCCAGGTGGGATAATAGACTTCCTTAACGATCTTAGCCTCCAGTAACTTACCCACCTCGCTCTTAACGACCTCCTTTCGCTCAGGAGCAAAATTCCTCTTCTTCTGCTTCACTGGTCGGACGTTGGGATCTACATGTAGCCTGTGAACTGCCAGCTCGGTGGGTATCCCAGGCATATCATCGGCACTCCAGGCAAAAATCTCAGCATACTCTTCCAAGAGAGATTCCAAAGAACTTCGGATCTGCTCACTCAGGCCGGCGCCGACCTTCACTGTGTGCTCGGGTCGGTCGGGCTGGACGGGTAGCTCGGCCAATCCCTCATCTGTCTCCAATCTTTCCCCTCTCTCCAGGGGTTCCCAGGATTCCAGACAAATCGTCTGAGCTACTAATTTTTCTTTGCCCTTAAGGGTGGCAATGTAACACGCCCTTGCCACCTCTGGATCTCCCAGCACCTCAGCCACCCCCTCAGAAGTAGGGAATTTCATACTGAGGTGCAAGGTGGAGCAAACAGCTCGGAGGGCGTTCAACGTGGGGCGTCCCAGGATCATGTTGTAGGATGACGGCTCCTTGACTACCGCGAAGTTTACCGGGATCGTTCGGCACCTTGGGGACACCCCCACCGTGACCTGAAGGGTGATCATCCCTTCCGGCCTCACTGGAGGACCAGCAAAGCCGATTAACGGAGTTCGAACCGGCACGAGCTGTCTATCTTCCAGCTGCAGTTCCTTGAAGGTCTTATAATATAGTACGTCTATGGCACTTCCGTTGTCTATATACACCTTCCTCACTTTGAAGTTACAGGTGATGACTTCTATCACAATAGCTTCATGGTTATTAGAGGCCAAAGGAACCGCGTCTTCAGGTCCATAAATTATTTCCTCATACATCTTCAATCGCTTGGCCGAGCTCTCCCCCGTTGGAGGGGGGCGGTTGTGCCGCCGAGCTGCATGGCTATCTCCGCCCGCAGGTCCTCCGGCAATAGTGTTAATCACCCCCGCCAGGTTCTGTATTTCCTGCTCGGGAGTTCGGCCACGGGGCCCCTGAGGCCGGTCCCGTAGGAAGGTTGGACGCTCCGACCTAGGCCTTCCCCGTTGTAGGTCAGCTCGTTCCTCTCGTACAAACTGCCCCAG
Source organism: Coffea eugenioides (assembly GCF_003713205.1). Classification (NCBI taxonomy): domain Eukaryota; kingdom Viridiplantae; phylum Streptophyta; class Magnoliopsida; order Gentianales; family Rubiaceae; genus Coffea; species Coffea eugenioides. The sequence goes on along the minus strand of NC_040036.1, from coordinate 2,400,848 downwards.
ATGGCCTCGTTTGATTAGTTTTTCTATGTCTTTCTTGAGATGACGGCAGTCGCTGGCTTTCTTAGGCCGAGCTGGCCCATGCCAGCCTCGAGGTACCTACTGCCGACCTGCCGCGTGTGGTCTACCGACCTGACACATGTCATGCGCGGATTTGCCCCACTACACTAGCCCCCCTTGAGTCTAGAGTCACCGAGGGGTCGCGTGAATTTAGACCAAATCTCGAGGCGTCAGGTCTGCCAGGGATGGGACCCACGATCCCACGACCGTGCACCTTGTACGGATAACCGCCACGCATGCTGTCATAACCGTCACGTCAGGGGTCACGTCCGCCCATGACGGTAGTTGTCAGCTCAAACGTTTTCCAAGGTGACGGTTTCTCAGCAATAAATTTTGAGATTTCAATTCGGGACTCTTCATCTTCCCGCCCTGGTGGCCTATAAATAGGCCCTACCAGACGTCACTTTCATGCTTCCTTTCTCATTTCTCCTCCTTCACAAATTTTACCAGCTCGCTCCCTGTCTAGAGAGTTCCAGAGTAGCGCCTTCCCTTAAGCACATATCAGCTCTTCATCCACTAGTAAGTCTTCTTTTCCCTTTTATGTCTTCTTCCTCCACGCACTCAGACATCACCAGCTCGGCACCTAGGCGTAGAGTAGTCCGACCTGCACCTATAGAAATAATCTCTTCCTCCTCTAGCTCTTCTTCTTCCAGCTCGTCAGAGTATCTACCTTCCCCCCTTCATTCTCCTGCTTTAGAGATGGACCAACCCACCCAACCTGTCCGGCCTGACGCTGGAGCTGCCGACCTAGGGATTCCCCTAGAGGTAACTCCAGCTCGGACCAGGGCGGGACCTTCCAGGGGGCCGGACATCGACTTCGGGGAAGTCGAGCTTATCCCCCCTATCCTAGACCAGGGAAGTGTCGACGAGCTGGTGGGGAGGTATGATATCCCCCTTCAGTTCGAGGCCAGGGCTGCCCGACCAGGGGAGTACGCTTGCCGACCTCCTTCTGAGTTTGTGGCTATCTACAGGGATCAGCTCATAGCTGGTCTCCGTCTTCCCATTCCCCAATTCCTTTACCAAATTCTAACCTTCTGGGGAATTCGTATAACCCAGCTCGTTCCAAACGCCATCAGATCGATCCTCGGCTTTTTTATTATGTGCCGAGTCCTCGAAATTCCATACTCTCTAGACCTTTTCAGGTCATTCTTTCAGATGAAAGTGAGCGGGCCAGTTCATGGCTGGTTCTATTTTGCTCGCAGGAGCGGGGGAGAACTCCCAACCCGCGAGCTGTTCACGCACACCCCCTCTTCCATTAAGGGCTGGAAAGCTCAGTTCTTCTATGTGAAGAACACGGGTTTCCCTCCCTTGACCTGGAGGGAGGAGACCCAGGTGTCCGACCCCATTCCTTCACCTCTTCCTGCGGCCGAACTGGACCTCCTGGTCAGCTCGGATGCTCGATTATCGGTGAAGGAATTTAGCAATGCCCAGCTCCGGTCGGCGGGGCTGATTCGAGCAGAGGTAAACGACCCTGCGCCTGACCTCCGACCTCTCACACCCGAGGAGCTTACAGCTTGTAATCCCTTTGATCTTCTTTTCCTTGCTTTCCTTTCTTTTCCTTTGTCGCACGAACTGACCCCTTTCTTTGCTCTCAGTGAAGAGGTTCTCCCAGCTTCTGAACATAGGAGGGACAGGCAGCTCGCGCGCGGCTACCTCGGTACCCTCCTCAGCTCCTGGTGACGTGGCTTCTCCCCCACCAGAGCCTATTCCCGCAGCTCAGTCTACCCCCTTGGAGGAACCCAAAAAGAAGAGGAGGAAGACCACTGCCAAGAAAGCCAGGACCGAGGTGACCACCTCGGTTACACCCACGCCCCAACCATCTCCTACTGGCGCTTCCACGGAGCACTATGGGGTCAACAGTGCGGAGCTGCAGGCCTCATCTGAGTCGCCCCCTTCGATGTGGCGGACGAGGAACATCATTCCTCTCAAGCCCCCAACCGAGCTGAGCACACATCCCCACCCACTCCATTTCTGCCCGAAGTGGGGGTTGTCGATGAATGACCGAGCTCAGTTTCCAGAGGCTGCTCGAGAGCTCGTCAAAGGTTCGGTGCTCCCACGCGACCATCACTTTATCCAGCTCGCATCCAACTCCGAGTTGCTGTCGCACTACTACCTGAGCGCAGCCCAGGTAGCTTCTTCACTTGGTACTTTATTAATATCCTTAATCCATAGTCTTCTCATAGTTGGACCTGCAGCTCAACGTCGCTGGTGCCGAGCTGGCTCAGCGATATGAAAACATGGGAGAGAATCTCTCCCAGGCTGATGCGGCCAAGAACAAGCTGTCCAGTCAGCTCGAAGCGACCGAGGCAGAGCTGGAGGCAACGAAAAAGCAGCTTGCCGACTCCCAGGCCGCCTGCGAGCTTGAGAAGGAAAAGTCCGCCGAGCTGACTTCCCAGCTAGAGAGTGAGCAGAAAAAATCAGTCGAGCTAGTGGAGGCGGCCAGGACGGAAGGGCGCCAGCTAGGCGTTCGAGATTTTAAGAAGTCCGAGGCCTTTATGGATGATTTGGCCATCTTGAATGGCCCCGTCCTGCAGCTGGGCTACACCAAGGCCATGGCGGATGTTCAGTCTTTGAATTTGCCGGGCTTTGACCTGAGCAAATGGCCTGATTATAATCCCCAGGCTGCTGACCAGATTGACAGACTCGTCACGGGCTACTCCAATGGGCGCGACCTGGCTGCCTTGGTCGCCAACCCTGCCTTGCCTGCGACCTCCCCTGAGCAAGAGCAAGAACAGCAAGGGGAGAACTAGAGATAGTGACTTAGATAAGTCTATTAGACTCGGCCAGCTCACTTTTTGTATGGCCCCCTCGATGTTTTTCCTCTTTTTGAAATGAAATAAATAGCCTCTGATGGCCTTTCTCGTCCAACACTTGTAAAAATTTTCCTTTATTCAAAGTCTTTGGGTACATAAAAATATCTCAGCTCGGGCATTGAAACCGTTCTAATACGGGCCGAGCTAACTAATGAAGTGAAGATCAGACCTGTCCAGCTGATTACCTCAGCTCGGACAAACTATCAAGAAAAAACCTCAAAACTGAGTGGTGCCAAGATAGGCCCAACTAGATAAAGTGAACCAATAAATTGAACTAATAAAACATAGAGCCGACCTGTCCAGCTGAGCACTTCAGCTCGGGCAAGCCCCTAAAGGAAAAGCTTCAGATTTGAGTTGTGCCAGGTACGTGGAACTTCGCTTCCATCCTGGCGGGCCAGCCTACAATAACCCGCTCGGTCAGCCTCTTTTACCACGTAGGGACCTTCCCAGTTCGGATCCAACTTACCGGTGCCCACAACTCGGCTAACGGAGTTTTTGCGTAACACCAGGTCTCCTGGCTTGAAAGAAATGCGCCTTACCCTAGCATTGTAGTAGCGTGCGACCTGGCCCTTGTACTTAGCCATCCATATAGCCGCCTCTTCCCTTTGGTGCTCGACCAGGTCCAAATTAAGCCGCATCTCCTCATCATTGTCTTGAGCCACAAAGTGTTGCACCCTACCTGAGGGTACCCCAACCTCTGCTGGAATCACCGCTTCGACCCCATATGTTAGGATAAATGGGGTTTCCTGGGTGGCCGTCCGAGGTGTTGTCCGGTAAGCCCATAGTATGGTGGGTAGCTCCTCCAGCCAACTAGTTCTCACGGACTCTAATCTTGTCCTCAAGCCATGCAGGATGGTTCTATTTACGTTTTCGACCTGCCCATTGGCCTGGGGGTGCCCCACTGAAGTGAAGTGCTGCTGGATGCCGAGCTCCGTACACCACTCTCGAAGAGATTGATCAGCAAACTGTCTGCCGTTGTCCGAGACGAGAGTCCTTGGTACGCCGAATCGACAAACTATGCTTTTCCAAAGGAACTTCTGAATAGACCTGCTGCTTATCGTGTTAAGGGGCTCGGCCTCTATCCACTTGGTGAAGTAATCAATGGCTATCACCAAGTGCTCACAACCCCCTGGAGCTCGGGGAAACGGCCCCAACAGATCAATTCCCCACTGGAAGAATGGCCACGGGCTGCTGAGAGGAATCAATTCCTGAGTGGGGGCGTGATGGATCGGGGCATGTAGCTGGCAAGACCTACACCTGGCTACCAGCTCGGCTGAATCTCTAAAGATGGTGGGCCAATAGTACCCCGCCAACATCCCCTTCTTGGCTAATACTCTCGGGCCGACATGGTTGCCGCAGATGCCCTCATGCAGCTCGCGTAAGACGTAATTACCTTCCTCAGGCGTCACACACCTCAACCAGGGCTGCAAGTAAGATTTCCTGTATAAAATCCCTTGTGTGAGTACATACCTCTGTGACTTGAGGAGGATCTTGCGGGCCTCTGTCCTGTCTGGTGGAAGCTCTCCCTGAGCTAAATACTGAATGACAGGATCCATCCAGGAGCTCACTACCTGAATGACCGCCGTGCTGACTTGGTCATATGCTCGGCTTTTAACCATCTCCACCAGTATTTCCCGACCTATGCCTCCTGCCGAGGTGGAGGCCAGTTTGGATAAGGCGTCAGCTCTCCTATTTTGGCTCCGCGGTATCTGCTCAAGCGCAAACTGCTCGAACAAACCCTTCAATTCGTGTGCCTTCGCTACGTACCTTCTAAGCGTCCCCTCTTTGACTTCGTAGCTTCCCCACACCTGGTTCACTATCAGCTGTGAGTCACTATAGATTTTTATCGACCTGGCCCCTAACTTCCGGGCTATCTCCATCCCTGCAATCAAAGCCTCGTACTCTGATTCATTATTAGAGGCTCTGAAGTCGAATCTTAGTGCATAGGGCAGTTCTTCCCCCATAGGGCTAATAAGGAGGAGACCTGCTCCGCACCCCTCTTTGCTCGACGCACCATCCACGTACAATGTCCAGGTGGGACCTGCTCGTTCCACCGCCTCTGCGTCCTTCCTAGCCTGGACAGTATCCCCTGCCAGTTTAGCCTTGTCTGCCTTTCCAAGATGCCTGGCCTCGTCAGCATCGGCGGCCTGTCCGACCTTAGCTGCCTCCTCGGCCTCTCCGGCCTTGGCAGTTCCCTGGGTCTGCTCGGCCTCCACTGCTTTTCCGGCCTGCCTATCCTTGACGGCTTTTTCGGCCTGCCGGGCCTCAGCTGCTCCGCTTCTCCGGACGGTCTGTCCTCGGCAGCTTCTTCGGCCTGCCGGGCCTCAGCTGCTTCTCCGGACGGTCCTCCCTCCGCTACCTGTGTGACCTGGGTGACCTCGGCAGCATCTTCGACCTGTAAGACCTCTGCTGCTTCTTGGGCCTGGACGGCCTTGGTAGCCTCGTGAGTCGGTAAAGCCTTAGCTGCTTGCCCAGCAGGTACCTCCTTACCAACTCCCCTGTTCCTCATAGCCTGCATGTCACTGGCCTGATTAACCTCCGTTTCAGGCGATCCAAAGGATACACCATCTGCTATGAAGTCTGCCAATGCTTGGGCTTTGATGGAGGTCCGGGGCTGGTAGCCCAAGTCATACTCCGACAGCTCCACAGCCCACTTTACCATCCGTCCCGAGGACTCGGGTTTGGAAAGGATCTGCTTCAAGGGCTGGTCCGTTATGACCACTACAGGATGAGCTTGGAAGTACGTCCTAAGCTTCCGAGCTGCATGTACCAATGCCAGAACATAGCGTTCTACCGTAGAGTACCTTGCCTCGGCCCCCTGCAGGGCGCGGCTAACGTAATACACCGGCTTCTGCGTTCTTTCTTCCTCTCGCACCAATACTGCGCTAATGGCCCCCTCTCCCGCAGCTAAGTAGATGAACAGGGTCTCCCCCAACTCTGGAGAGGTCAGGGCCGGCAACCGTGCCAGGTGGGCTTTCAGCTCATCGAATGCCCTTTGGCACTCCAGGCTCCACTCGAACTGCCGATTAGCTTTCAGGGCCTTGAAGAAGGGCGCTCCCCGAACTGCCGATTTGGACAGGAACCTGTTCAAGGCGGCCATCCTCCCTGTCAATCGTTGTACCTCCTTAATATTTCGGGGAGGAGCCATGTCCATGATAGCCTTGATTTTGTCTGGGTTAGCTCTGACCCCCTCTTTAGAGATCATGTAGCCCAGAAATTTTCCCGACCTGACCCCAAAAGTGCACTTCTTGGGGTTTAGCCGCATTCGCGAACTCCGAAGGACCTCGAAGATCTCTCTCAGGTCGGAGACGAACTGCTCCTGGGTTCGGCTTTTCACTAACATGTCATCCACATAAACTTCTAGGTTCCGGCCGATCTGGTTTCTGAACAGCTTGTTTACCAACCTCTGGTAGGTTGCGCCTGCATTCTTCAGCCCGAATGGCATGGTAACGTAACAGTAGGTCCCATCCTCAGTGATGAAAGAGGTCTTCTCCTGATCCCCCTCGTCCAAAGCTATCTGATGGTACCCCTTGAAGGCGTCCAAAAAACAGAAGATCTCGTAGCCCGCTGTCGAGTCCACGAGCTGGTCAATCCGTGGGAGTGGGTAACAGTCCTTCGGGCAAGCCTTATTCAGGTCGGTGAAATCCACACACATTCTCCAGGCTTTCTCCTCCTTCTTGACCAGTACCGGGTTGGCTAGCCAGGTGGGATAATAGACTTCCTTAACGATCTTAGCCTCCAGTAACTTACCCACCTCGCTCTTAACGACCTCCTTTCGCTCAGGAGCAAAATTCCTCTTCTTCTGCTTCACTGGTCGGACGTTGGGATCTACATGTAGCCTGTGAACTGCCAGCTCGGTGGGTATCCCAGGCATATCATCGGCACTCCAGGCAAAAATCTCAGCATACTCTTCCAAGAGAGATTCCAAAGAACTTCGGATCTGCTCACTCAGGCCGGCGCCGACCTTCACTGTGTGCTCGGGTCGGTCGGGCTGGACGGGTAGCTCGGCCAATCCCTCATCTGTCTCCAATCTTTCCCCTCTCTCCAGGGGTTCCCAGGATTCCAGACAAATCGTCTGAGCTACTAATTTTTCTTTGCCCTTAAGGGTGGCAATGTAACACGCCCTTGCCACCTCTGGATCTCCCAGCACCTCAGCCACCCCCTCAGAAGTAGGGAATTTCATACTGAGGTGCAAGGTGGAGCAAACAGCTCGGAGGGCGTTCAACGTGGGGCGTCCCAGGATCATGTTGTAGGATGACGGCTCCTTGACTACCGCGAAGTTTACCGGGATCGTTCGGCACCTTGGGGACACCCCCACCGTGACCTGAAGGGTGATCATCCCTTCCGGCCTCACTGGAGGACCAGCAAAGCCGATTAACGGAGTTCGAACCGGCACGAGCTGTCTATCTTCCAGCTGCAGTTCCTTGAAGGTCTTATAATATAGTACGTCTATGGCACTTCCGTTGTCTATATACACCTTCCTCACTTTGAAGTTACAGGTGATGACTTCTATCACAATAGCTTCATGGTTATTAGAGGCCAAAGGAACCGCGTCTTCAGGTCCATAAATTATTTCCTCATACATCTTCAATCGCTTGGCCGAGCTCTCCCCCGTTGGAGGGGGGCGGTTGTGCCGCCGAGCTGCATGGCTATCTCCGCCCGCAGGTCCTCCGGCAATAGTGTTAATCACCCCCGCCAGGTTCTGTATTTCCTGCTCGGGAGTTCGGCCACGGGGCCCCTGAGGCCGGTCCCGTAGGAAGGTTGGACGCTCCGACCTAGGCCTTCCCCGTTGTAGGTCAGCTCGTTCCTCTCGTACAAACTGCCCCAGATGGCCTCGTTTGATTAGTTTTTCTATGTCTTTCTTGAGATGACGGCAGTCCTCCGTATCATGACCCACATCACGATGGTAGGCGCAATACAGACCTTGGTCCCGTCGGTTTTTGTCCCCAGCTAAGGGCCGAGGAGGTCGGGATAGCCCCTCCTGCTCCATCACTGCGAGCACTCGAGCTCTAGGTGCCGTGAGGCCAGTCCAAGACTTGTCCTCTCCCATTGGGCGGCTCCTGGGGAAACGGTCATAAGCACTCTTCCTTCCCTGGTCAGGCCGTGCCCTCACCTGGTCGGCGCCCTTCCTGCGCCTGTCATCCCTCAGTTTCTCTTGCGCGCTCTTAAGGCGATTTGCTTCCTCCGCGTTGGCCTTCTCATGTGCTCGATCTAGCATCTCCCGAACTGACTTGGGAGGTCTCTCCACAAGCTCAGTGTAAAGCTTTTGCTTGCGCAGCCCATTGATGAAGGCTGCCATGACTACCTTATCGTCGCGATCTCGAACTTGAAGGGACTCATTATTGAAGCGTACCATGTATTCGCGCAAGGACTCCTCGGGCTTCTGTTGGATAGTCATGAGGTGCGCGGTGCTTTTGGAGTAGGCCCGTGAGGAAACGAACTGTGCAGAGAACTGCCGCGCGAGCTGGTTAAAAGAGCCGATCGACCTAGGGGGAAGCCCCTGGAACCACTGCCGGGCCCTTCCTTCCAGGAACATTGGTAAGGTCTTACACCTGACCGCGTCCGCAGCTGTCTGTAAGCGCATCTGCGTCATGAATATGAACAGGTGGTCCTCCGGATCCGTGGTTGCGTCGTAAGGCTTCATGTTTGGAATTTTGAACTTCGCGGGCAGTTGGTATTCCTCGATATCGAGCACAAAGGGGGAAGTAATATACCTGTCCGCTTCTGGGTCTAGAAGCAGGTCCAGTTCGTCCCGCACCTGTTGTCTCTCCCTCCGGGGGGAGAGATCTCCCCTGGGGAGCCTCCGGACGGGCTCCGGGTGTTCAGTTCGGGAGTTCTTGTGAGAAGGCTCCATGACCTCGACTTGCTCACGCGTGACTTCCCGGTGTGCCCGCTTGGCCCCAGTTTTGGTGGGACTCCCAGTTCGGGATTCTGACTGATCTGCTCCCTGATCCTTGGGCTCCTTGTCCTGATGACCTCCCGACTGCTCTTTGAGGTAGTTCATTATTGCCTCGAAGGTGGGCAGGTTTTCGGCCACGGTCTGAACCAGTTGTTCAGGCGGGATTCGTGAGGGCCCTGCCCCTCCTCCTCCGGGTGTTGGACCCCGAGAGGGGTTTTGGGAGCCATCACGCTCGGCCCCCTTGGACCCGCCCACATTTCTCTGCGACCTAGTTTTCGGCATGATTCGCAATGAAGTGTAACGTGCTTCCCACAGACGGCGCCAATTGATGCGACTGCCAAAAACCGCGTCCGAGCTGAGCTGATGCGGCCGACCTGATTGGACAAATCGAGCTGGGGCCGGGCTAGGTGACCTGAGAAGAAAGAACGGAGGCGGGACTGATGTCCCTGAGATAACTCCGACGGTCAAGTTAGTTTGGCCGTAGAAGGATATAGTAATAGTAGAGAATACTTGTCAGCGTACCTTGCGTAACCTTGGTAGCGTAGTATATATAGGACCGGAGGAGGGATAGTTTCCTTATAGGAGTCAAAATCCCCTTAGGGTTCGGAGTCTTCTTAGGGTTTCATGCGGCAGCCCCTACATGTTCGGAGGCGGCGGCCCATCAAGCCCATCACAGGAGGCTCCCGACACACCGAGCTGGCTTTCTTATGCCGAGCTGGCCCGTGCCAGCCTCGAGGTACCTATGGCCGACCTGCCGCGTGTGATCTGCCGACCTGACACGTGTCATGCGCGGATTTGCCCCACCACAGTCGGGTAAATGATAAGTAATACCAATTATGTTAAGAGTTGGTATGATTTAAGACCGGCAGGTCCTCGACGGAAGAAATTGGATACTTTGGGATCTTGGTTAATTATTACTTCTTTCTTCTTTTTTTTTTCGACACAGGGGTGTCCGGGTCAATCCTTACGAGGTCCGACTAATCCCCTGCGGTCTGGGCCCAACGCCCCAATCCGATCCTAGCATGTTAAGTACGAGGAAAAATTCAGCAGAGTTGAGGCTCGAACTCGGGACCTCTCGGTCTCTGTGGGAGGAGGCTACCGATGGACCATTTAATTATTACTTGATCGAGTGTAAGGCGCCTAACATTCTGGAAATTTTCAAGCCTGTAGGCTGTAGGAATGGGGTCAGTTTATCTTCCGTTATTTGCGGGGCAGGGCGGGGCTGAAATATTACTACTGCCACTGCTTGTTAGGTCAGAAGCCACAAAGAGCAGTCCTTTTGGCTTTTGTCCATAGATCTTGTTTTAATTTAACAGTACGAACATTCTTCATCCCCCCGACCAACCAAAATTCGAAACGTTGGTTATTGATGTCGTGAAATCTCTGCCTGCTTTTGCCGGGACTCCTAAAATCAACGGCCTGAATCCAGGATAGAATTGATTGCTACACGTACTACTTTTCAGTCACTTACACCTTTCACGTGCTTACTGAGCTGCAGGATCTGTTGTATTCTCTAAAAGCGAGATGCCCATTACCACGACCAACTATATGATCCTGTACCTTCTTCTTTTTTTTATTATTTTTTTTTGGAGGAAAACTTGATGCTATACTCGAATGATTGTAACTGACGTGGTTTAATTATATTACGGTCTTTTTCCTACCAAACAAAGGGGCGAAAAAAAAAAGAAAAGAAAGGGAGAGCCGTATGTGAGGGTTTCAAATCCAATCTAGTAGATTAAAAGAAAATGTAGTGCTTCTTTCATCGAAAAATTTAAAAAGTAACTAAAGAGTGCAGTAGTATATTTGTTTAGTATAGAAACCTCTTGTCTCGTCGTACAAGTTCAGTTGAGTAAAGTAGATTGTAACGAGTCCGTTGCATAGTCCACAGAATTGTAACGAGTCCAGTTGAGTAAAGTAGATTGTCTGCGTTCGACAAAATAAATAAATAAATAAAAGAAGAGAGTCCGTTACGAGCACTGTAGAAGTTTTTTAAAAAAATTTTTGAAGTGTGTAAATTTTTGAATATTTTGAAATGTATAGTTTAAAATTTTTGAAACGTTTTTTTAGATTACTGTAGTTAAAGTTTTTAAAAAATTTATAGCTGATAAACTTGCCAAAAAATTTGGGTTCCATTACTCCATAGAATTGTTACGAGATTGTGCATGCCTTTGTTCTTTCTTTTCTTTTTTCTTTTATAAAGGTCCAAGTACAAGCGTGGAAAAACTTCTGAATAGGAAGGAACTTCATGGTAATTTTTGCCAGCTGCGAAAACTGTACAAGATAAATACTCAAAAACAAAAGGGTAGGCCTATAATGAAGTGTAGCTTACCCACGAATTGAGGATATATTAACGCTGAGATTTAAATTTTTACGGAAAATTTAAACATGCCTAGTTCTTATAACGTGCCCTCCAGATATAAAAGAACTTTCTTTATTCATGTCTCTGGCATAACAAAAACTTCTTGGTTTTTCCTCTTCTAGCCAATAAAAGAGAAGTTCGAAATTATATAATTAGTTTCTACTTGGACAATTTTTCAAGTGTCTCTCTGCTTACTATCTATCAGTGGAGAATTTTTAGTTCGCATCCGGGTTTAGGTCAACGGGTCGGGTCTGGATCTGGATCTAATAAAATTTTTTGGCTTTGGGTTGAAAATTAAATCCGTTACCTGGACCTGGATCCGGATCCGTTCACTCTAACAAAAAAAGGGGTCGGATACAGAATATAAGATTCTGACTCGTATCCGATCCGAAGCCGAATAATATATTAATATTTATAAAATAAATATATATTTCTAAATACATTCTTTTATCAAATTAATAATTTAGTAATGATTTTGTTGATTGATTTGTGATCAGTTTTGAATTGACTATTGCGAGTTATTTGTGATTTAATTTTGTAATATGATTTGTTTAAGTTTGGAGATTGGATTCATGATTGATTTTGGATTTAATTTTTAAATGTTTAACTTTTGGACCTTTTTCTTTTTGGATAGACTCGGACCCGTCGGACTCAATTCCGAAACTCTAAGGTCAATATCTGTTAGGTATACGGATCAGGTCCTGATCTACTGCATAAAAATGTGTCCGATCCGAAATTTTTATATTCCGATCCGAACCTGACTTGTTGACACCGCTATCCGGGACATATAGCTTATCAAATGCATCTAAACATATTAAAATCTAAATTTATTAAATTTAAATATTGAATTGAATTATCAAATAAGATCTTACATGTATCTTCTTTTATTTTTCCCCGATAACTCAATTACTATTGAACTAATACAAAATTAGGTATCCTTTTGCGATGGCGTGCAATTTAGTGCAATATGATTTCTCAGTGCATGTTAGTTTTCGAGTGCAAGAAGCAGTAGAGGATGAAAAGAGACGGTACTTGGGACACGGGCTCTTACAATCCCCAGAATTTTCCTTATCACCCATGTTGATTAAATAAAATTTTATGTTTGGCCCCACTAAAATGATTAGGAATGAAATGGATACTAAATAACCAAAAATGCTTTTAATGACAGAGTCCAGCTGTTTAGTTCATTTGGAATTTTTTTTATCGCATGTGATTCATTTGTTATATTTATCACTCATTTAGTTCCCTTCAAACTTTGTACAATTTGTCATTGATTTTATTTAAAATGTTAGACAAATATACTTTGTGGAATTGAAAATAGTTATGAAACATAAATATTCATCGTGAGCAATTATAAATGTCTTTGCATGATTTTTCAAACCGTGATAGTTTTATGCATAAATTTGAGTATGCCTTTTTATGTTGATCATAACGTAGATGTATTGTTTCTATTGGTTATGTGAATATTGATATATCCTTTTTTTTAAATAAAAAAAAGATCGAGGAAAATAACAAGCAAGATATTCTAGCAATGTCTTTGTTCCCCATTGAGAAATTTTTTTTGGCTTCACCACTAGACCTGTCAACTTATCGAGTATAGGCTGCAATTGAACATTTTGAACCCGAATATGTTTTAATATGTATGTTCCGGATTCGACCTGTATACTTAATGGATCTTCTACTTGATCTTCCAAATTCGGATCCAACAGGTCAGATCGAATACGAATCAAATTTTATAATAAATATATATGTTTTTATAATTCTTAATTTATTGTATAATAAGTAGTATTGTATAATAAGTAGTATTGTATTAATAAGTATATATATTATTATAATAATAAGTATTGTTGTATATATTATTGAATAATAATAAGTAGATATTATTATAATAAGTATTATTGTATTAATAATTATATAATATATAATTATCAATTTATTTAAATGGATCCGTATTGAATACAAGTAAAAAATGCAATATTTTGTATTAAACCCACTTTTTTATTAAGAAAAATGGATTCGAGTCGAGTAAATGAAATTATATATCCATACCATTGGCAGAAAAATTTAGCGAGCTCGGGTCGGGTTGACAGGCCTATCCACCACTGGTACTTGGGATCAAAATGCACGACATATTACTGTGTTTAGGGAGTGAAAAAACTCTATGTAAAACAGCCAAAAAGGGCCCAACCGGGTTCGAACCGGTGACCTCTTGATCTGCAGTCAAATGCTCTACCACTGAGCTATGGACCCTGGCTGTCCAAAGGCACAACAAATTATCTCTAAGAAGTGACGGAAAAACTGATATAAAAAGCCAAAAAAGGGCCCAACCAGGTTCGAACCGGTGACCTCTTGATCTGCAGTCAAATGCTCTACCACTGAGCTATGGACCCCTGAGGTCGAAATGCACAACAAATTATCTAAGGAGTCACGGAAAAACAGATTAAAAAACAGTCAAAAGGGCCCAACCGGGTTCGAACCGGTGACCTCTTGATCTGCAGTCAAATGCTCTACCACTGAGCTATGGACCCCAGTTGTCTTGGATGCTTGCGCAATTCATTCTTCGGCTGCTCCGCCAATCCCACCGCTGCCTCTTTCACTTACCCTGCGGCAAACAAAGAGGAGTAGGTAGTAGGCCGAAGAGCCGCCGAGATGGTGTCGCAGCACGGCATCAAACTTGCCGTTTATCTTGTATCCTCTTTCTACGGAGATCATAATTCTGTAATACAGAACACCTTTCTTGCTGACTTGAAGTAGCGCTTTGTAGTATTAAATTTCTGGTTCTTTTTCCCCGATTATGACAATTAATGTTGGTATTCTAATATGGCAGAAAGTTTGTGAATGTCTTCTCCGGAGGGGAACCCTAACCTTAGCGCAAATTATACGGTTCACCGAACTCAGTCGAGAGATTGTGAGGCATTGTTTACTAGCCTTAATCCATCAAAACTGCGTTCAAGCCTTCTCAATCCAACAAGAAGGTTGAACTCTTATATAAATCCTAGGTTGCTTCTTTTTAATTTCCTGTGAAGTTAAAAGTTTTAAAACTCGAATTTCGAGAATTTCAATCTTCTGTTTTTAATGAAATGAATTTAGGTGCTTTCGGAGAGGCTCCAAAGGTTGTAACACACTACATGGCTTTATTTGACAACATAATCCACCACATGAGGTTTCCAAAGTTCATTGCAATTGTAAAAGATGAGCTTGGTGGAGAAGTTAGTACCAATTTTATGTTTAGCTATTTCATTTATTTTTGTGTTTAGATTTATTTGTCCTCGGAGTGAATTTGGGCGTATTTGATGAGTTGTTTTTTGGGCTTTGACAGTGTGAAAAGGTTTTTGAAGCTTTACTTCAACATGGTAGACTATCTTTCAATCAAATTGTTGACAGAGAGAAACAGACTGTGAGTAAAGAAGGTAATGAAACTGTCTTTCTGCAAACTTTTATCATTTCCCTTGAGTATATTGTTTACATTGACCTTATTGGCTTTATGTTGTTCATTTCTTTGTTGCATGCTAAGGGAACAACAAATTTGCGCTTCTTCTTTCGTAAGTAGAAGGTTCTCGTGCAATTGCTTACTCGTTGTTGGAATTGTGCCTGCAAGTAGTTGGTGTAGGATTTGGAGACGAATATCAATTAGGAGGACATAAGGGAAGATTATATAACTTTTGCATCGACCACAATGCCCTATCACTGAGTTTATAACTTGTATGTTTGAAGCAGTATGTAGAGGGGAAGCTGAACCTAATCATCCAGAAAACGTTTTAAACTCGTAATTACCCTATTAAAAGTTCTGCTATTGATATCCTTCAAAAAATATATGAATTACATTTTTGAACTCTTACAACATGAGCAATCCTTCAAAAAAAAAAAGAAAGAAAGAGCAACCCTGGACTGGATGTGTACTAAAATTTATCATTTTTTTATTACTTCCTATGTGTTTTTTTCCTTTTTTGTGTTGTTGTTGTTATGTGGTTTTCATTTCTTTGTTATTTTATTCTTTATTTTTTTAATTGTTCTCCAGAAAATTTTGATGTGGACCATGTAAAAGAAAGCTTTAATAAACTTGTCAATGGCCGATTTGTGGAGCGGTGCCCTGCTCCTGAACCATTTCTTGCTCCACCCTCCGACGAAGAAACTCCTGCTAAGAAGCGAGGTGCCAAGTCCACGAAGGTAGTCATGTTCACCTTTCAACCTAGTGTTTCATTTATAATACTTTTTACTTTGTATTTGAACCAATACAGCAAGGTTGAAGGTCTTGATGTTTGTTTTACTTTTTCATTTGTTTGTCCCTCATTTTGAACTCTTAAGATAGTAGAGTTGCTTATCTACCTCTGAGCTTTCTGCTAATGTTAATAGCTCTTTCCCAGAAAGTAAAAAAGAAAAGGACGGGTAGTTTAGCTGCTGCAGAGATATTCTATCTCATTAGTTCACATGTGAATTTGTATATCTAACTGGGCTTGCATTAAGAAACAGTATATCATGAAGTTTAATATGTTTGCAGGAGTTCCAATTTCTCCTTGTTACTCTGGTTAATGAATCTCTTAAATAAACACAGGTTGGTGATGTATCTGAGAGCATTGAGCAACGTGCTTTGGCAGCAGCAGCTCCGATGGAGTCATTAAGATTTTTAGCTGAAACACACAATTGGAGTGATTTTTCTGACAAAAGCAGTGAGGAAAAGTTTACCTCTGTGAAAACTGGGGAGAAGGTCAGTATAGTAGTTTTCCCTTGCATACCCTGTTTCACCACTTGCTGACCTTTTATTTTCTAAATCTTAGAGGAAGCAAGATTTTCTAGAGACAGATGGCGGCCTGCTGGATCAAGAAGAAAAGAAAGAAGTCCTTTGGCGTGTCAATTTTGAAGAACTTGTACGACGTTTGAGGCATCAGGTTGAGAACTTTTCCTTTGCACGTACATCAGCTCATTAAATTGCTCATTAGGTCAGATCTTATTGTTGTGTGTTTAAATGATCAGGATGCTGGAAATGGTTCAGACACATCTTTTTTTTTTATATGAATAGTCTATTGGTTAGAAACCCTGCTGAAGATTTCAAGGATGTGCCAGATTTACTATTCTAGATTTCTGAAGCGTTGTTCCTTTTCTCGGTCCAAATTTATGTATTATATTTTCTGTATTTGGTGTAGGCTTGCATTGCCAATGCAAAATCTCGGCTTAATGATGAATGTGGCATTATCCTTGGTGCAATTCTGGAGTTAACTAGAAGTTCAGAGAGTAAAGTGAACATTGGAAGCACAGGTGACGACTTATCTATATTTGTCCATTCCTTTAAACATATTTTTTAGTTTGATGAGTTTAAGAGCTTTAAATTTATGATGCTTGAGCTTTTGTATTGTCGTCAATGTGCCTGAGACATAATTTTATGGCGTTTGAGTGTTTTCCATGTTGTCAAACTTGGGGTTTCTGAACTTCTTGTTCTCTACAATTATTTCATTATTCTATGGTGTTACCCACTTCCTCAGGTGACTTATTTTTAATCTTTATTTGCAGCTTCTGTGTCAATAAATGATATTTATGATGAGGTGATAAAGAAGAAAGGGGGTCTTGGCATGAACTTGGAACGTATAAGAGCTTCACTAGTTGAACTGGGTTGTGAAATGCCCATGCTAGTTGAAGAATATAGCATTGGTACGCTATTTCTATTAGTCTGTTAGTTTTGACAAGAAGTAGAATTGGCAATGAAAGTCCATGTGATTTTTTATGAATGCCATGGGGAGATTGAGATTTATGTGTATAGTGAAAGTCATACTCCCGGAAAGATATACAGATTTAGTTTTATGTACTGCTAAATTCATATTTTGCTTAACAGATTTGAAGAGCATAATTGACATGGCTCAGAATGAAGAGGTGCTTTATCCGTAATTTACTCCGTTCTTTTTTTGGTCTTCATAGTATTAAAGTGCTCTAGTTATACTTAATTGTGTTTTGTGTGCTGTAGGTGGAATCTATTGTATTGAAACGATATGGAAGAGAAGCCTATAGGATGTTCAGGTTCCTTTCGAAGTCTGGCCGCCTTCATGAGACTGATAAGGTATCTATGTGGACATAATATGATCTGTTAAATGATCTTAGACTGATAAGGTATCTATGTGGACATAATATGATCTGTTAAATGATCTTAGCTTTAGAGGTTTCTGAAAGATAAAAGTTCATGAATGCATGGTTGGGGGTTTGAAATTCAGCCCTGCCATATTTTAGGATCTGGTTGCTGTATAGCTACCTGAATGCATAACGACATAGTTCAATTGGTTTCATGTATAGAGTCCCTTCTCCCCCTTCTTTTTCTAAACTTAATATCTGAGTATCGATGAAAACGTTGCTGTTTCTATTAACTTGTGATATTCAAGATAGAGGTCATACAATTAGTCTTTCTAGATGTGCCGAAACAGATGTACCAAAACAGTCTGAAGAATGTTTGCACAAGTTGTTGTTTTATTGATGTTGATGACTATCGGTAAAAATGATCCTTTGATGTGGTCTACATTCCAATATAACCACAAAATTTTTTTATTTCAGTCAGTCAACTCTCTGGATCTTGGTGCTGCATTCTCTAGATTGCTAGAGCACCATGGAGTTAGAATGAGAATTAACATGTCAGAAGAGGGAAAATAATCCATCCCAAATTTAATTTCATTGGATATATTAAGTTTTTTTGTTGTTTTGTTATATAGATTGCAGATACCACGTTTGTTGAGAAGAAAGATGCTATCAAGATTCTTTATAAGTTGTGGAAAGATGACTACTTGCAGATGGAGGTACTTAATATCAACTATACTTATCTCATTTTCTTTTTTCCTGAAACATTTTGGGGGTAATGTATGCCATTGCGAATAATGGACTGAAGGTAGCCAAATGTAATATTGTCATCTATCAGAGATCTCAATATGTGGGTAGCGGGTACTCAAAATGATGGGAAGTGGTTATCACAGTAAATATTATGGAAGTGATACACTGCTAGTCATAGAGGATGGCTGTATGTAATATTTAATTCAGCACAAGGCTGTTTCTTCCCGTTGATAATGAGTATACACTCGGTATTCCTTGTTTGAATGGTGAGATTTCTTGTATTTCTCCCAAACTTGAAGAGAATAAAGAAATTATGAGATTTTGGAAGGAGACATTGAACTTTCAGAAGTTTATATAGCATTTCTTTCAAGATCATAGATTTTCTGGGGCCCTCAAAAAGGTCTTAATTTCTAAGTGACTGTAGTGCACAAAGTTTTGATTCTTCTATCGTACCATAAAAGTTGCGGGTGCACCATGTATGAGATCTAGCAAGTTTTTAGTTGAAAATTTGGCATTTTAAAGCTGGATTCGCCTTCATGGGCAATTGGGTGAATTGGCTTTTGACTTATTGACTTTGTTGCTTTTAGAGCTTGAATATTGAATACTAAAAGGATCAATTGATTGACAACGGAAAGGTCCCTAAAGAATTTTCTGCTGCTTTCCTCTTACAAATGGTACCCAATATGCATTGGAATTATTGTATTAGTAATTGTCCAAAACCATGGGCATTGGAATTATTGTTTTCCATAAAAAATCCTTGCAGCTATTCCAGTTTGATGCAGCTTCAATCATGGTTATTTACTTGTTGCATCTTCTAATTCATGCAACACATTGTGGTTTTTCATTTCAGAAAGTTACTGTGAATGGAGCTAGGCAGACACATTTCTTGTTGTGGAAAGTTAATAGGCAGTCTCTTTGCCAACATGTTTTAGATGAAATGTACCACGCTGCTTTAAACCTGAGACTTCGTATTGCACACGAGCTGGACCAAGAAAAAGAGGTTTGTGACTGAATCCGTGCATTTGAACCTCTACTTGAATGTTAAACTGAAAGCTTCGGAGGGATTTCATGCTGGTGATCTGAAGAAATCCTTCTGGGCGATAAAATCTTTTGCAAATAAATAGTTCTGGAGGTGTCTTTTTGATCTGGTGTCTGATCATTTCTATAACCTTTGCCAGATTCTTCAGATGCCTAAAGACAAGGTCGGAGAGGTAGAGGAATTGCGCAAAAGATACATGCGCTTAAAGAAAGTCAGCATTATTTACGAATCGTCCTTGATGAATCTTGATGATGCGCTGATGCTCTTTCATGACTTCTAGATGCAGGACTTAATTTTTTTTTTTTTTTTACTTACTATTCTTTTTGTTTTCTTTGTTAAACTTATTGTGTATAAAAAACTTACACCACCCCGTCAGAAATTCATAGCCTCGATACACTGGTGACTAGTAGTATTGATACAGACACGTTAGTGGGGAGTAAGACAAATACATTTTAATTTCACATATTATTCGGGCAAACAGGTGACTAGTATATTAAGAGACGATGGGAGCGGAAACGTATGTAGCTTGATTTGGACTACTTGGATGCCGACAAAACTGTTAAAAAGCATTCAATTACTTTTTTGTATTTCGTACATTTTAATAATATTTTGAAAAATATTCTTACTTTTCATTAATCGTATAAAACATGCAATATACTTTTGTATTTTGTACATTTTAATAATATCTTGAAAAATATTCTTACTTTTCAATTAATTGTATAAAACAGGTAATATACTTTGAATGTATTATACTTCACAAGTTTTATTTAAATGTTTGAAAAAATTTTAAATTTTGAATAAGGATAATGACATAATTTTGAGTTACATACAAAATAAGAACATTACATTTCATAATAACCATAGATTTATGCATATTTAATTAATAACATGATGAAATTTTAATAAATTTAACATTTCATACAAAAAAAATGTTTAAAATTTGCATAAATAGAGCATAGTCTTTAAAAAGTATAATAAACTTATTTGTATTTTTAGTTTTGTTACTTTTGAATATGTTCATGCTATTCACCAATGAATTTATATGCATGATTTTGTCGAACACATAGTTTTATATTCGTATAATATGCACATGTATAATATCTCATATTATACTCATCTCGTATTTTACTAATTATGCAACATAAGCACCCTTTTTAACATTTTTTGCTATATATATATATATATCTATATCTATATCTATATGTATTCAAGAAGGGGTTTTTAGCAGAAACCCTTTCAATGGCTTCTAAACTTCTCATTCTTTTTTCTAGATTTTTGTATTTATTTTAATACATAAAAAGTAATGGGTCATAACCCACCTTATCACCAATCAAATTTAAATTTAAAATATTCCCACTATCTCTTAACTCATCCTACAACCACTCCTACAAATCCTCTAATCATCATCCCACGTTTCTCCCTACATTTGCTCCCACGTTTCCCACTCCAATTAAGAGTCCACTCCAACTATCTCTTAACTCATCCTACAACCACTCCTACAAATCCTCTAATCATCATTCCACGTTTTCGCCTACATTTCCTCCCACGTTTCCCACTCCAATTAAGAGTCCACTCCAATTAAGAGTCTTCCAATTTAAGAATTTCACCCCAATTAAAACTCCTCCAAAGAATTCCACCCCTAATTCCCCCACCCTCTCTCTCAGTTTCTTATTTGTTTTTGGTTCTCTATTGATTTTGTAAATGTATTGATTTTGTTTCTTTTGTGAGCAGTTATGGAAGAGATTATGTGCAGAGACTTCAGCGGAAATCAACTTTCTTGTGGAGAACTGGAAGTATATTCTTGCCAGCTTAATTTTCCAGGTCAGTCCCCTCTGCCCCTCTGCCTTTTAAGTATGTTTTGCTTTTGATTTGCTTTTTGTCATGAATGATATTGCATTGATTTTCTGATCATCCATTATTTTTGAAATTTTTTTACAAAATCCTATGAACGGTCGTTTGCTTATTGTTACATCGTAAAGCAAAGATACTCAACAGTGGGATAAAGTATAAACACAAAATCACAAGCACATGCTCCAAAAGACCCATTAAAGACATGATTTATGCATCGACCATGCTGTTGCTACTCAAATAGTAGCAATTCAGCGAAAATGGAAAGTGGAAACGATGTGTGTGAAGAACAAAATTGTAAAGTTTAGTTGCACTTATTGTTCAAGATAAGACACAAACTCGAACCATCAGAGTAGGGCCTGTTAAACCTCTAATAATTAACCAACGTGATCTTCTGGAATCTCAATTTTTAGGCTTGCAATAGCCTCTTTCATTAAAGCTACTTGGCAATGTACTTGAAGGCCCTGTTTTTTCAATCATATTTAAACTTCACTTGGAAGGATTAGAGATTACCTTGATCGAAAAGAAATAAAGAAAAACGGAATAGGAACACTATGGCCGTAGCTTTTAAATTCTAATAACCACATCATCTATCCTATTCATAATCAGTAAATCCACAAGGGTCATTAGATGGGGAATTGAAGACGGTGACTAAAAAAAATATGGTTTCTATTGGTATTTGAAAAATTCTGAATTCTAACTGAACTTAAACCAAAAGAATAAATTAAAAATTATAGAGGCTGCCAAATTAAAAGAATGTATTGAATTGGATATTAAAAGATGGTTTAAACATAGTAGGACTAAGAACCAAAATCTTTGAAAAACAATTCTATATTCAAAAAAAAAAAACCTACAAGAACAAACTCATTTTCCCCCAAAAAAGAAAAGAAAAAAAGCCTATAAGAACATACGCCCTTTTCCAAATTTAATGATTTATCTACATTATGAACATATTATAAACTAATGGATTCCTTTTTATTTAATATTAAAAATTTATTTTAAATATACAAGTGATAGCAGAGGGAATGAAGCAGTTAGCGACATGTGAAAAAATCGAAAAAGACAAAAGCAATTAGAGGGATAATTTCGCACAAAAAAAATAACAATAAGCGGTCAAAGTACCTAAAATAAAAATTCGTGGGTTAAAGTGCAATTTGAGGTATAGATGGGAGGCATTTTAGTGCATTTATTGGTTTGTTTTCAATTAGTGGTGCTTGGTTTTGCGGGGTTTTGGGGGGGGGGAGGGGTTGTGATTGCAAATATGTGTGGTTGGCGCTGGTGGGCTACTTGCTGGAAGTTGGGAAAAAGTGAGTTACTCTACAGTCTCCTCGCCTCGGTGCTCATAATCGGATGCGTGGGATGGGGAGGTTCAGTAACGGGAAATTTTCAGTAGTTTCATTGGACTAAAAATTTTCAAGTGCAATTGAAGAACAAGTCATTATCACAAAAATGCAAAGATCGTGCATTTTCATTTGTAATACGCACTCCACAAAATTTAACAAAGTTAATTAAATCACCAATTTTGGCATTCGTACTAAAAGTGGATTAGTGTGAAGAGTATTCGCACCTTCAAGCAAGATTATCAAATCGAATGCTTAGTATTTGTAAGTATTTCATTTTAACAACATTCAATTACATTCATTTGTAGAAATATATCATTTCCTTTTTTAATATAATTTTTTATTTTTTTTTTCAGGATCCATCTTCCGAAAAAAGACAATTCTTGAATGATATACACATTCTATTATATTTCAAACTATTGTTAAACATATATTACATTTTAATTTTGTTGGTACAATTTTTTCACCTTTATTTGTTCACCATTTTATTTTTATTTTTTTTAATAATGTCAGCACCGTGCGTAGCACGGGTATTCACACTAGTATATGTGTATAGACACACACATGATATACATATAAAAAAGGGACGTTACAATATTGATTTCAAAATTTTCTTTCGTAAATAATCTTTCATCCAAACACACACAGATTTTGTTATCCGAAGAAGCGTGGAGAGGATAACTAGGAGCACGATAGAAATTACTAAGCAAGAAAAGTTGCTGGGGTCAACAGTCAAGATTTTGCAATCTTCATCGAATAGGCATGAATGAATTCGGGTAGAAGTTAAAGAGACGCCAACCATTGAATCTATCCTTAATATGGACAGGCATGTGCAAATTCAAATTCTGATCAATTGCACATGTTACGAGTTTCACTTGCTAACATTTTCCTCTTAAAAGGCAGGACTAAACGGCCAGTGTCGCCTGAGTGCATTCTCACGACAGATTAGGGGGCATGAGCTTTATCTTATCGATGATGGAGAGGGCAAAAAAAAAAAAAAACAGAATTGAGGTAATTTTTTTTATTTTACTTGCACTTTTTCTTTTTTAATCCTGAATTTGACAGCGACAAAATTAAAAGAGTATCTTGCGAACTAATTTACTGGAGTATTATTTATTTACTTAAAAGAGTAATGCTGCTATTCAAATAAGGAGGGATATACAAAAAACAAACAGCACTTGTGTTGTGTGTACTAAAATATGATTAATTTGCTGCAAATTAACGGCTAGTTTTTTTTTTCAGGACTTCACGTGATAAATGTTAAAATGATCAATCAGATTGCAGAAAGCCCTCCCTAAGTATTAACATTCGGTCCAAGCACGCAAGGAGAAAGGTGAGCCATTTTTCAGGTAAAAAATCACGACTCTGATTTAAACACCCGTAAATAATATATATATATATATCCCAGGAAATCAACACAAACAAAAAAAAAAAAAAAAAAAAAACCGCGACCAGTCCGTGGCAGCCAGTCCTCCTAAATCTTTTAAAACATGTTTACCATGCATGCATTCCTAATCCCTAACCCCTAATCCCAATCCTCACGGTAGGGCAAGTAGCTTGGGCATAGTCTAGTGGTGAGTAAACCACTAACACAGCAGCCACTCCCATAATAAATACTTATGTTTGTGCCACCCAACAATAAAATAATAATAATAATGTACATGTTGAAATCAAAAGTGGTGAGTACTATTTTCTTTT
The DNA here is from genome assembly GCF_003713205.1 of Coffea eugenioides. NCBI lineage: Eukaryota > Viridiplantae > Streptophyta > Magnoliopsida > Gentianales > Rubiaceae > Coffea > Coffea eugenioides. Next base: position 2,376,994 of record NC_040036.1, on the reverse strand, counting down.
CTTATAGTTGAATCAATCAACCAACAAATGCATGCATCCATACTTCTTTTCGACATGTTGTTTTTTTGTAAATAAATGGAAGCATGAATTAATTCTTGCCAAATCAAGCAAGACACCACCAAGCATAAAGGTTTATGGAAAATCGATCGTCTCTTGTGGTGTGTGCCAATTTGCCATGTGCTGCATAAAGATCCGAAATCCAACTGGGGGAAAAACAGGAAGAGAGTTCTTAATTTCAGAGCTTGTCTAATACTAAAAACTAGGAGAGATTGGTGGTACAATAATATATATGCCTCGTATTCTCCTTTTTTTTTTTTTTTTTCTGACGGAGTGGACATCCGGGTCAATTCTTACGGGACCCGACTAATCCCACTTCGACCCGGAGAGGAGGCTCCACTCCACTCGAGCACGGTGACAAGGGGGCTCGAACCCTAGTTGTCCAGATAAGTCCACCATACCCTAAAGAGGGGGAGCGGGCCGCTCGATGAGGCATGACATGTGCTTCTCGTGCTATCGGTTGGTGCGCTTTTTTCTTGTGGAGTAAATGTTTCAATGCATTTGTGTGGTGTAAGTGCATGCTCAGTACGTCAGTATTGTTTGAGCCTGAATGATTTGTAACCTGAATGATTTGTAAATGTCTCGTATTGATTCCACAACCGTGGGCTGTATATGTGAATTGTTATCGTATTAATCTTCGGCAGAGACAGAGAGCAGGCCGGTAGGATGATGTATTAGACTTCCATTATATATAAGTCTCTGTCTATATACCATGAATGAATTCTTTGGTCATGAGCGGAAATGCGGTTTTTTTTTTTTTTTTTTTTATATATAATAAAGTTCGCAGCATGTTAAACAGGGCAAAATAGAAATCTCAAATGTGTGCGTGTATTTATTTATGCTGCTAACTGAACCAACAGAACTCGTAACACAAAGGAAAGTCGTAATTTGAGTTTTTTTGGATGCCGAATCTGGAGGTGCAAATGGCAAACCGTCCATAATACTCGCACGTTGATCCATACTGTTGAATTTTCTGAAGTGGCGCAAAAATCATGCGCGAGAGAGAGAGAGAGCGTTTAACTAGTAGTCAGTTGTACAGTAGTACTACCATTTGCCCTTCTTCTTCTTTCTCGGTCCCTATAATTTCAGAAACTTCTCATGAGGTTTATTAAATTACGCCTACCTCTCTTACTTTTACTGTTTATATAATAATATAAGTTCAAAAGGCTATTTTTTTCTCAAAAATCCTAAACTACCCTTTTTGTACAAAAATAAAATAAAAATTATTATGCCAATTGTTTTCTTCTATATTTCAATCAAATCCACTGTACTAACAAACTAGCCTAGCAAATACTCTAATTCCAAATTCTAAACCCAAGCAATTCCCATTTTCATAGGCATGGATGGGATTAATCATGTTTAAGAGAAGGAAATGCATCATTATGACTATAGAGATTTTCAAGAAATTCATTTTGCCAAACAATTAAAATTTTATTTATAACTAATCACACCCCAAACTTCAAACCCAATGCTCACATCTTTTCAAAACAAAATAATCTAACCTGCCATCAAATTTTTCGAACATGTTAACGTCTTAAATACAAAGAAGAAACTCCATCTCCATAACGAAATCACAACCAACAATTGTCAAGCATAAAAACAATATAAATGTACTTATTAACATTTTAAAAAGTTTTTTGAATGGATGATAGACGAATTAGCAAATTTACCAATTTCAGTCCCTTTTTCTCTTCTGGGCAATGATTGCATTATTTATTCCATTATTATTGTGTGTCTCTTCATCTTGTTTTAGTTTGACCATGAAATCGAATTTTATTTTAACCATCAAATTTAATCTCTCAACTAAACTTGTGATTTGGCATTTCTAAAGAGAAGAAAGAAGGAATAAAAATACATAGTGGAGTTTGAGAGATCACTTTTGGTATGATTGGTTGTAGTTATAGATAATAGTTAGTAATAATTTGAGAGGGAGTTATATATAGGATGAAGGGGTTAATGGATGAGAACGGAATGACAGTAAGTGAGAGAGAATCATCGTAAACTGTAACTTTTAAACAGGATAGTCGAAGAGATTAGATTTCTTCTTTTTCTTTTTCTTAATTTCATTTCATTATACTGTGAAATTTTTATTAAATGAAGGTTATTGTAGTCATTTTATTGTGACAAGGGAGGTTAGTGTAATTTGTAAAACTTGAGGAGGGCTGAGTGAAATCATCATAAACCTCAGGGGAGGTTTGTGAAATTATCCCTTCTCGGTCGGTAGTGGCGGTGCCCTCTCTTTAACATTTTTATGATTATTTACATACTTCCGTCTTGTCTTGTGACAATGACGACGTCCATTAAATCGCTGCCAAAATATCAACTTCATGCATGCTGATACTCCAACGTGTTTAAGGAACCCCCCCCCCCCCCCAAAAAAAAGAAAAAAGAATTCCTGCGAAGATGCAGTATATATTCATTGGTTTTATATATACTACTATAACACTTGAAAATTAATAATCACAAATAAAATAAGCCGCAATGCTGAGTGGAATACTAGACTTCTTGGCAGGAAAAGGAAAAGGAAAAGGATGTACCTATCTCCTCGAATGCACGCGGAAACGAACGCGGGATTTTCATTTGCCCATTCAACAACAGAGCTACGTGTGTGTATCTCTTAATTACCAGCCAGCACTTGAATCTCGACCCAATTCCAACGTTCAGAAGCTGGGTGCCAGATATCAATAATGTTGATCTCTGTTATCTCCCCCTTTTTTTTTTCTTTGCGGCCTATTTTGTTGGGTGAAATTTTAGGGAGGTCAATCAGAATTTTCTGACTTCGTCACACACATACATTCATACTAAAAACGCGGCCACATGTGTTAGTTTAATGTGTGGACATCCAAATGTGTTTTATGTCCACTGAATTCAATTTTTTGATCGCAGGCGTTTATCTTTTGTTGTTCCACTGCCGCAACGAGCAAATGAATATTACACAGAAAATAAACATAATATACATTTATACGCAAGCGTGGAGGATTGAGATACGGGTAGATATATCGCTTTTTTTTTAAAAGATGATTCAACCCTTACGGAAAAATAAATTCCATTATAGTATAGCAGACTCTTTAACTTGTCATCCCCCAAATGTGTAAACAAAAAACAACCTAGCCAAATTTGCTGTCACTCTAACTAACTAATCTACGCATGAATTCGGAGAGTACAATTAATTCCACTAATTAACTCCTAAAAAAAAACCATGATCAATTTTCTTTCCTTGTACCTTGTGCATTTAATTCAAGAATTGGTTATCTTATTAAAACATGCAGCATGCCAACATCTTCTAAAGTCGAAACACGTTGGTCCTTAAAATCTCTTTCACGAATGAATGAAAGCTCTTTAAAATTCAAAACCATAGTTGAAACTCATACACAAGCAAGTACCATCATATTTAATATACCAACCAAAGTGTTTGGAGATCGGAATGAAGGGAGAACATGCTGTAGAAACTAGACATAATTCACATTAATAATCGATTATGTTCACACTTCAATTCTGATCTATCAAATTTATTGCAAGGAGAAGTCGTTACGTGAAATGCAGATTGGCCGTACATATGTTTGAATTTGTTACTCCACTTTATGACTTTGCACTCATAGTAGGTGAGAATCGTGGTATTTCATGTTTATGGGGGAAAAAAAAAGGACGGTAGATTTTTCTGTGACCATGGTCTCTAATTAATTAGCTTGAAGAAAAACTTACTACTGGGTTTCAAATGGTATCGGTAAAATAAAATTTAAAAAAAATTTAGGTTCAACTAAACTTTCATATCGGCGATTGTAATCAATATTCGACCAATTAACTTGATCCGTCAACAAAGTTCGGAGGCTTAACATGACTTTTTTTTTTAGAAGACTGCATGCCACTTTTTGAATAAGCCTGGGGACTTCAAACACAAAAAATTCGGATATGTTAGACTAGTAATAAAAAAAAATAAAAACACTTGACTGAATTTTGTGAAATCTGCTGAATTTTGGGATAAGGGTTGATGCTGTTGCCTGGCAGACGAGTCCTGGTTCAATAGGGGCGCTGAAATGATTGGGACGGCTTCCATCGGATCATTTGTGGCCGTTTTTCAAGTTCACATAAGCCGGCAAGACGGTGATAAATCACAAGGTACAGTATTACAATTAATTCCCACGGTGACACAGAAGAGTGATTGTACTTGTTGCTTTCTAGGAGTCAATTAATAATGTCCTTGAGTTCGGCTTCCTACGTAATAATGCTCCCGATTTTGAATGTCAATGTAGGCTAATTAAACTCAATGATTTCACATCTCAACGGCCTGCCATTAACTCTTACAGGGACAGGCAACTCGTTTTCCACTAATACCAGTGCATGATGTTATCCCGGTACACGCACAAACATGCCTAGTCTTGGGTAATATTAACTAATAAGAGTGTGAGTTCAACTTAGCCCCCGTCAAATGCTTTTCCTTACCGATTCCTGTGCTACTCCTACTCCTACTCCGACTCCGACTCCGACTCGCTCTTTCAACTTAACATGAAATATTTGATATTCTCTTTATAATTTTCATGTAGGTATTCATGTGATAAACGCTCTACAGATTGGGAAATGATTACGCAGATTTTAAGACTTTTAACTTCGGCATTTGTACTTACCCTAGGGGACATGGAGGACCCGACCTGCCTAGCTTATCTCTTGAATTTGCGTGAAGCATGCCCGGTGCATTGCTGCCTAGAAAGACAAAAATGTAGAATGGATGAGAAAGAAGCAGGAATCCTTACCGAGTGAGCGGCTAATTCTCGACATGGGAATGCCAACAGGCAAGGTGGAATGAAGAAAAATCAATTCTAGGAAAGGCACTTTGCAGATTTCCTGCCGTAAGACCACATGTCAGCTTCCTTTGTTCAATTAGGTGAACAATTAAAACCTTTTACCTCATAACAGCAACTGAGACTAAAAAAGCAAAAAAAAAAAAAAAAAAAAAAAAAGTAAGTGCTTGCGTACACAGAATTAGTTGCTGACGCATACACAGAATTAGTTGAATATCTTCGATTGAATAATAAACTGTTTTACCCTTCAACCAGGAAAAATTTTTAAAAAAAAAATCAAAGGGACAAATGAAGAATTTTGCAGTTGGATGAACAATATATATATATATATATATATATATGTCTTTTGGTGAAAAGTCAAGAACTTTGACTTTGACGTGCAATTGGTTTAGTCACGCCCACAGCAGACTTCTTAATCAGGGCAGTGAGTCCATCCAAGGTTAAAAAATGGGAATGGGCAAATATTGAAATGATTCAATAAACGGTACTTGCTAGTGATGTTAATATATTCTTAGATTTTGATTCTGTGTGCTTTTATTTTATTTTATTTTTTGTCAACACAGGGGCGTCCGGATCAATTTTTACGGGGCCCGACTAATCCCCTGCACCTGGAGTACCCCGCCCTCCAAGAGCACCCAGGCGGTATGTGAAGCCAGACTCGAACCGGTGCCACTACGAGGAAGACCCCATGGGATCACCAGCTGAGCTGACCCCGAGGGATCCCCTGTGTTATAGAGTAGTAAATTTTAATACTATTCACGAAATCCACTCGAGGGAGAAATAAAACTATAAACTATACAAAGCGCATATAATCGTGTCTATTTATAATTATAACAAAAGTTTTGTTTGAATTGCAATTTTTTGAATTTTTTGTAAAAAAATTACTGTAACTAATTGATATATATATATGCGCAAGGGATTTGTTTGGATGGAGTATTATTTGAAATAATTACTGTAGCACTTTTTGTGATGTGATATATGTGGGACAAAAAGGTAATTGAGAATATAAAAAGGTGAATTGAGAAATGTGTTTATGATGCAAGCGAAATATTATTTGAGATATTTGTGCTATACACTGACAGTATATACATTATCACCGTTTGATTCATGACATGTATGTAAAAGCGAAAAAATTACTGTAACTAGTTGATATATATATATATGAGCAAGGGGTTTGTCTGGATAGAGTATTATTTAAAATAATTACTGTAACACTTTTTGTGATGTGATGTATGTGGGACAAAAAGGTAATTGGGAATATAAAAAGGTGAGTTGGGAAATGTGTTTATGATGCAAGCGAAATATTATTTGAGATATTTGTGCTATACACTGACAGTATATACATTATCATCGTTTGATTCATGACATGTATGTAAAAGCTGAATTTTAAATTCAAATTTTGCATAGTTATCATTCATCTAATATTGATAGTGTATATACTGTCAGTGTAGAAAAATTAATCCTTAACATATATAAGGTAAAAAAAATAATTAAAAAATATGTTCGTGGAAAACGGCACAATTTTTCAAAACAAACAAATGGTTAAAAGAAGGGAAATTTGCCAAATTGGTCCCTAACATTTTCACAAAACACTTTTTTAGTCCCTAACATTTAAAATCAGCCAGAATAGTTCCTAACATATAAATTATGAGCCAGTTTGGTCCTAATGCTCGTATTTACTCTTTTTTCCGGCTAAAAATAGTACACCGGCGTAATTTCAAGGGCAAAATCGGAAAAATTCGTTAATCCATAATTGTGCATCCCTCAAACTCTTCCACCACTTCTTCAATTGATTCTCACCCTTTTGTTGAAGCTCTCCAAAGGCTTTGTGGGTTTAAGAAGGTGCAGAGAATTATTTGCCAAATAAGAAGATAAAAATGAGTTCTTTGTTGAAATTGATATCGAATTCAGAGATTTCCAAACTGAAAAGGGTCTTCTTCTCAATAACCATAGCTGCCTGAGAGAACCCATGTTGCTGATTCCTTGGTTAAGAGGAGCAAGGACGGATGATTTTACGAAGTCAGAAGCAGAAGAAGAGATTGGGTCAATGGCTGAATAGAGACGGAGGAATATGGGCTCCGTTCAAGCAAAGATAGCCTGTGGACTTGCCAAAATGCTTCAACAGCTTTCTTACCAAATTTGAGCAATCAATATGAGGGAACTGCAGATATTGGTACAGAGTATTGTGGAAGAAGATGATTATGCATTGGAAGCCGCTGATTGTGACAGATGCAGGCTCTGTCTTGTTTGAAAGAATTGAAGCTGAAGCTTTCTAACCCACAAAGCCTTTTGCTTAATTTTCCACCTTCTGGACAACTCATGATTGACCCTGTTGTCATAGCCTGTAGCCAGGCTAGTAGATTTCCCATTAATCTTCTGTTCGAGATTGAAACTTTTTCTTGGTGGCTTTGATATTTCTTGAAACTTCTTTTTGGTGTCTTTGATATTTCTGTCTTTTCATTCAATTTTTCTTGTTAATTCTCCATCCTAGTAGCAGTAGGTTGAGAATCAATTGAAGAAGCGGTGGAAGAGTTTGAGGACTGCAAAATTATGGATTAGCGAATTTTTCCGATTTTGCCCTTGAAATTACGCCGGTGTTCTATTTTTAGCCAGAAAAAAGAGCAAATACGAGCATTATGACCAAACTGGCTCATAATTTATATGTTAGGAACTATTCTGGTTGATTTTAAATGTTAGGGACTAAAAAAGTATTTTGTGAAAATATTAGGGACTAATTTGGCAAATTTCCCTTAAAAGAATCATCAAAAGAACAGAACAAAAGCAAATAAAAAGAAAGAAAAACAAGAAACGGGGAGCCATCACGTCACAACGTGTACAGGGAGAGAGAGAGAGAGAGAGAGAGAGAGAGAAAAGCGGCCGGCTTGAAAAGATTGGAATGTTAATGTGTACTCGTTTGGAGCCGCGCGTTAACTGATTTGACAAGGAATTGCGAACGTTGAAAATCAATCCATCCCGAAGGAACAATTTCAGAGTATATGACCTGACCTAGTTGTGGTGAAACATGCAAACATACACTAGTAGTATTTTTTTTTTTTCCCCAAAAAAAGGGACTGGTCCCAATTTGAAATATACACTAGTAGTACTTGCAAACGAAAAAGTTTGCTATACGACAAACTCCCAATTTGAATAGTCGTAGCTGTAATGTACTAAAATTTATTAATTTCTAAACCTGACCAAAAATCAAACTCCCCACCGGTGCTAGGACAGAAAGATGAAAGTGGAAAATGTTCAAATCTGGTCAGTTCCGACAATTCCCCAGTCAAACGTTTGACATATGCATGCCTGCTTGCTTGTCTATAAATACCCCTCATTCGCCATGGCTCCTCCTCATCTGCATCATATCAAATTCTCAACATATATACAGAGTGACTATCGATCTGGGGAATTGGGGACTTGTTCTAAGGTTTCTACCTGCGACCCTAGTTAGTTTTTAAGACTTTGTTGTAATACCTTTTGAGAGAAAATGGAATTCCTACTTGAGTTCTTTCAACCTTTTTTCATGGCCGTGGCCGCCATTCTTTTCGTCATCCTTTTTAGGGCAGCATACATCTTTTGGATTATGCCCAATTTAGCATATCGAAAGCTAAGGGCAAATGGGTTTCCTGGTCCAAAGCCTACTTTCCCTCTTGGAAATATACGTGAGATGAAAAAGAAGAAGACCACCACCTCCTCCTCCGCTTCTTCTTCTTCTTCTTCCCACGCATTAAGCATCACCAATGACATCCACTCTATGGCATTTCCCTACTTTGCCCAATGGAAGAAATTGCATGGTAAGCCGCCCTCGCTATCACTGAAACTAATCTTGTAGCGAACATTTTCCTATGATTCATAGCAACGCATACAACACCATTGCTACTGAAAGATGCAGATTCGATCTGTCTACTTGACCTTCAATTCTAAACCCCCCACCCCCAAACTAAACGAGAAATAGTGTAAAAGAGGATATTTCAATCCTTACAAGGTGAAAGGAGAAAGAAGAGAGAGTCGAAGAGAGGATCTCATGGCCATCTGATTAATATCTCTGCCCATAAGTTGGGTATTCGGTGCTGCAAAATATTATTCAATGCAGTCACTTAATTGAATGCGTTCTGAAATCACCTGGCTTCTGCATGTCCCATTTTGTTGGTGCAAAATAACTCGTGTCATTGAATTCTTACCAGTATAGTACATGAATATTGCACCGACGCTGAAAAGCTTTTTGTCCCAATTTTGCAGGGAATGTATTCATCTATTGGCTGGGAACGGAACCATTTCTATACATTGCAGACCCTGAGTTTCTCAGAAAGATGTCAGCAGGCGTAATGGGTAAGAGTTGGGGCAAACCAACAGTGTTTAAGAATGACAGAGAACCCATGTTCGGTAATGGTCTGGTTATGGTGGAAGGTGAAGATTGGGTTCGCCACAGGCATATCATAACTCCCGCATTTTCTCCGGCCAACTTGAAGGTCATCCATCCATCCCTCTCTCTCTCTGATCTTGCTTTTTATTTGTTTCAAGTCTTAGCTGCATTTTTTTTCCCCTGAAGATCGTATCACATAGGTTGGAAGATGTCTTGTTGTATTTTATATATTATAAGGTATGATTCGAAGACAGTAATATAATATACTCCGTTCAAAAATCATCAGACAATGTCAGGCTTAATGATGGAGTCAGCCAATAACATGCTCGACCGGTGGACATCACTAGTCAAGTCTGGCAATCCAGAAATTGACGTGGAAGAAGAAATCGTTAGCACGGCTGGGGAAATCATTGCGAAAACGAGTTTCGGGATGAACTACGAAACTGGACGGGAAGTGTTCCAAAGATTGAGAGCCATGCAGGTCGCCCTTTTCCAGTCCAACCGTTACGTGGGTGTGCCCTTCAGCAAACTAATATGCCCCAAGAAAACCCTAATGGCGAAAAGGCTAGGGAAGGAGATTGACTCCCTTCTCACGGAAATCATCAGTGCCAGGAGCAAATCATCAAGAGATGGGCATCGTGAGCAGGACTTACTCGGTTTGTTGCTGGCTGGGAACCACGTAAATGGGCGGCAGGGGAAGAAGACATTGACGACCAGGGAACTCGTGGACGAGTGCAAAACCTTCTTCTTTGGAGGACACGAGACAACTGCTCTGGCACTCACGTGGACATTGCTTCTCTTGGCCATGCACCCCGACTGGCAAGATCAGCTTCGTCAAGAGGTCGCGGAAGTGATAGGAAATGGAGACGTAGACGCCACTAAGCTTGCTGGACTAAAGAAGGTAATGGTTTCTAGTACCATATTTGAACTTGGAGACCCAAGATTGCTCGACTAAAGAAAGGACTACTACATCTAACACATGAACCCATCCTTTATATTATCACGAAATCACGGTTGATAGGATGGATAGACTATCTAAAAATAACTAATAAAGGAAGGGACGGATTGAATGATACTGAGAGAGGGAGTGCAAGTAAAAGATTTCAAGTTGAAATTTTTGCACTTCCACTGAAAAAAATTGGTAAGATAAAATTTAAATTTGGCTAGGGACGTCGATTCACTAACTTGAAAATATTTTTCACAACTAAGAAGGGAATATAAGGATAGTTACTTGAATTAATATGCATGCATGATGTTTTTTTGCTGGTAACAAAGACCTCCGTCCGTCGTACTCGTATCCCTTTGGTGGTATAAAATAACACAATAGGAAGATTTAAAAATGTTTAGTGACATGGTAATTGGAGATTTTTTTTTTTTTAGGGTAAAACAAAGTTTTCATTCATTAATAATGACATGGTAATCGGTGATTCAGTCAAATGGTACCCAAAACACACAATTTCTCTAGATAAGATTTTATAGCTTAGTTTCTGTTTTATTAAGGTACACTTTTTCAATTGCCGATAAGGCTACGTAGTAATTCTATTTTTTAAAAAAAATCAAAGAAACAAAAAATAAACGGCTTTGTAACCCGTACTGAATGGTTTTTTTTTTTTTTTTTTTTTAAAGAAGAAAAACAAGGCTACAATGCATAATGCTAAAAGAAAAAGGTCAAGAGGCAACCATTCAAGAGCGAAAAAGCGCAATTTGGCAGCACTTAAGTTGAAAAAGACCGGTCAAAGCGCGTGAGTTTCACTCTTGCGACCCACTGGTAGTCAATCTAGAAGCTTAATAAAAAATTGATTGGCTGGCAGAATGTCTGTCAGATTCTGAACGAATGAATCTGATTTTGACTGACCAAACCCGAAAACTTTGGATGTGCAGTGCACACGCTACGCTGATCCTGCTAACACCTATTTGGGCAGCTTCCAGATGATTTGACTTTCCAACCCTTTAGTTTCCCCTTCCTCCCTCTACCGTAGGCTCTAGTTTTACTATGCCATTAACGACCGACCGACCGACCAGCGTAACTGGCACCTTGAAGCTTCTTGTTTTTGGCTTTGACTGATGTCAAGGTTATCACTCCAGCGAGTCAAATCCGAATATTCACTTTTGATGTCTGCTACACGGCGAAAATGAAAGCGGAGCCCCATCGATGCATTCTATATTAGATGATGAAAAAAAGAGGAATGCGAGAGAAACAAAAAAAATGCAGCCAAACATTTAACAGTCACACTTGGTATAAATTATGCAGTAATGTGTCGTGATTATAATTTTCAGATGGAACTAATGAGTTTCGGTAAATTCTTTTGCAGATGGGATGGGTGATGAACGAAGTGTTGAGACTATATTCGCCAGCGCCTAATGTGCAGAGGCAAGTAAGAGAAGCGATTCAAGTTGATGATTTGGTGATCCCACGCGGAACCAACATCTGGATTGATGTCGTGTCCATGCACCATGACAAGGAATTTTGGGGTGAAGACGTGAATGAGTTTAAACCGGAGAGGTTTAAGGGTGATGTGCACGGCGGATGCAAACACAAGATGGGGTTTTTGCCATTTGGGTTCGGAGGTAGGATGTGCATTGGGCGGAATTTAAGCATCATGGAGTACAAGATCGTGCTGACTCTGCTGCTAACAAGATTTTCTGTGTCCGTCTCCCCAAACTACCGCCACTTGCCCTCTATCTTGCTCTCCCTCAGGCCTAGTCAGGGTCTTCCCTTGATACTCACGCCAATCGATTGATTGATTAATTAAACTCTCACTTCTTGAGGGCTTGCTAGGACTAGCCTGATTAGACCCTAGTTTAACTGGTAGGAAGGGAAGGAAAGCACCACTACGCTACGTTACCAACCTGTTTTCTTTCCCCATGTTATGAATCAGGAACGTTCCACTACCTTGATTGGGAAGCTGTGATGTAGGTAAGTACATATAGTACGTTTGTAATATGTTAATATGAATCTAGAAAGATTTAAATCTACTTTCTCTGGTATGTACACTTAGGTAAGAAGAGTGTGTGAATGTGGGATTGGAGCAGATGTAGTAAATATTTGGCCCAGCTTATGAAATTTTGCATATTTATTTCTATTTCAATAATGCTTTGATACCAACAACGTACCAAAGATTGTAGTTGCAGCACTTTGCATAAAAGTGTGCTGTTTACTTACTAGTAGTATACAAGTTCAAGGTTGAGGTTAATTAGAGTACACGTGTTTTCCTCTGTTATATAGCAACAATTTCTCAACGTGAATTTTACACTCTTAACTAGTAAAGCATAAATATATGAACTTAAGCTTGCAGCACTTTACTAGACATTTGAGGTTCTATGCCGAGTGAATCAGATTCAGTGAGCTCGAAGGGAAACAGAAATACATATAGGCATTCAAGGCATCGATCTTATCACTTTCTGCATAGCCATCCTACCATACTAAATAGAGGGCATACAAATCAAGTGATTTCCTAGACCACAATCCATGACAACTGAATGTGCTCCTTACCTTTCATCTTGAAACCCCCAGTGTTCGTTACTTAGTATCCTATAAATATGACATAATGAAATTGGACAAGAAATTGTGAAAATTTTAATTATGATTGTGAAAATTTTTTTAATTATGGGGTTTTCCACTATTGCTTGCCATCATAGTTGGGAGTCTTACAGTTTAATCTGTGTGGTAAACAAATAATTAGAGAAATAACCCGACAGTCCAATAAGAATTTTGAGAGTAATTGAAATGCCGGTGCTTACCTTTACTCCCACCCGAGTGTTCCTGATATTTTGCACAAGATAAGAACTGTAAATTTAGACTTTGGGGCAAAAGTTCTTCCAACATTCAAACCCACCAAGGCAACATAATCTAGATGCTTGAGGATTCATACATCACTCTATTTGATCTGAAGAACTTAAAGCACATATAATTGCACTATTGCGGAGGAAAGGGGGAAGAAAACCCCTCCGAAGACTGCAGACAAGAAGCAGGCACCTATTTTTGTTTTCCGGGGATAATATACTCACCTTTTAGATACCAAGCTTTCAACACACTGAAGATAAACTCAAGGTAAAAAAAACAAAAAGAAGTTAATCTCCAAACAGCAGTAAAGTATTAGCACCAAAAAAGTAACAAGAAAACATGTAACTTATTAAGTTTACAAATTCGTATTTATTATTCGGATTATACAGAACAAAAGATTTAGAGTATGTCAAAGAAAGTAGTATCTAAAAAAGACGTAAACTGGGTGGGAAGCGGACAAGCATCCATTGTTTCTCATACAAAACCAAATGGCTCCAACCAATCTGATCAAGCAATGAGAGCTTTAGTTCATAAAGCTTCTTCTTTGGAGGTTCAGCATTATCTTGGATCAGATCATTCAACGCCTGGTAAAACAAGTGCGCTATCGTGAGAAACTTTGAGATTCCAATCAAAATACCAAGTGGAAGATCAGGCCATGGTGTAACCATGTCAATCACACTATAAGATCACACAAAACAACAGTTATACAATCATAGGGGCATATCAACTGTGACAAAACTCAACCAAGAAGAATTCTAGATTAATTAGACTGAATTAAATTTTCCACAATGAAAGAGAGATGATAGTGACAAAAATAGGCATCCCTACCTGACCTTGGGGATGATGGCTAGTTGCTGTTCAATCTCAGCATCATCTCAAGGCAAGGAGTAAAGCAAGCATAACTCTATCAAAAGAAATGGAAAAAAGGAAAAGACGATAGAAATCAATTTTTTTAAATTCCGTTTTAATTTTCTTAAATTAGGGCCTCCATAGGGATTCGTGTACACAATTATAATAACACCCCTCAAAAACACCTCAATACCACCTAAAATAACCAAAAGAAAAAGTATAAGAAAAACACAAGCACACACAACACCACCCTCCACCACCATACCACCTCCTGCCACCCATGGCCTCCTCCTCCCTCACAATAAGAGGTACGATAATTACAAAATTGGGTATCCATACCTGACCTAAAGGATGATGACTAGCTGCTTTTCCATTGTTACTCTAAAAATGGAAAGAGGAAAACAATATAGAGATTGATTTTTTTAGTTCCATTTCAGTTTTCTGAAATTGGGGGCTCCATAAGGATTCATGTACATCAACAGTTACAACCCTCAAACCCACCTAAAATACCACACCAAAAAAAAAAAAAACTGAAATACACACACAGGACCATCCATGCACCACGATACCACTTCCTCCTTCCCCACACCCGCCACCGGGCACCACCCCCCTCCCCCCCTTCTCTCCTCACCCCATCCCTTCACATTGACAGAGAAGATAGGGGAGGAGAGGGGGTGGTGGGGAGGGACGAGGTAGGGCCTTAAGAACTATACTCAAAATTTCCAAAAAGTTTTATATTTTAGAAACACCACAAAAATACAAAATCATAGAAGTTTCCTACAAATACATCTACAATTAAAAATTTTAGAAACACCCTATCCATACAGATCGTTAGTTTTGGTTTCAAAAATATCCATACCAACCTAAAGTGCTATTACCAATAAGGCATTACGACTATCGCTTCATTCGTTGCCAACCCCAACCAGCGTTTGGTCTATGGATTTTGTTATTAGGTTCCTATGTTAACTTCTAAAACACAGACAACTACTAATTGATAATACATTGAACGCCTAAAACGAATCAATTTTTATAAATTTAACAACAGCAAAACCAATTTCAGTGCAAAAACAATAAACCAGGGAAAACAATCTTGGTTGAGTTTTTTTTTTTTTTTTTGTTCTTTTAGGGTAAAGGAAAAAAGCCCAAACACTCAAACCAAAGAAACAAGTACTTGCTCCAAAAATTAAACAGATACCTAAACCTTTCTTTTTTTTGGTTATACCAAATCAAAAAAACATTCATTCACCCAGAATTTTTAGAGGAGAAGCAGATTTTAAGATACATAAAAACAATAATTAGATAAAACCATTCTTAAAAAGAAGAGAAGTACCTTTAAAGCAGTTCCAAGCCTTCCACTACGTCTTTCCCGTATGACCACAAGAGTCCCATACTTAGATGATTTAACATCCACCCATTTCTTTAGTTCCTTAAAGTTATCTTCAAATAAATCTGATTTGGCATCAGTTTCTGATGCACCTTGATTACCTTCCTCATCCACAACTTTCTCACCCTCCTGCAATGGTCATTCTCACTATCAAAAATGTTACTCCTAAATAACATGACCTCCATACAGGAATTACCTTGTGAAACAGCAAGCAACTGAAAAACAATTTAAACTGGAGAACTAGAAGATTTGAAAACCCAAAATCGTGTGTACGCGTGTTTTGATAGAGAGATTCAAAAACAAACTACTTATTGCACCAGCTTATAAACCTCATGGGCCACATATTGTTAAAACATCTGCTATAACTTATGTACCTAGCAATACAGAATACACGCAACCTTTTTAAATCATAGCTCAGCAATATTCCCAATTTGTCATTGTAACTAAAGGTGGCATGGTATGCATTCTGCAACATACATGTAAAATTAGAAGTACCAGTGTCACAGAGATGCAGTCTGATCCAATTAAATTAACCTAGCTGTGCTACTTTTCTGCGGTTTCCTGATTTTTGTACAGTTGTAGGGTATGCAATTCCATTTTAAATTTTCCCAGCAGCAAAATAATTTTCAGCATAGAAGTTCTGGAATATCAATAAAAAAAATGTTTAAGAGACCAAATTCCAACATGCTATGTATCTTTGTGAACTTATTCTTTGGCGATCCAAATACCAACAGAAGTCCCTGATCCCATCTCAGAAAAGCATACCTTTAGTTTTTCAATCTCTGATAGTGCTAACCCTTTTTGATACAGTGCTTCTGCTAACTGCTCCCGGGTTGTCTCCATCTTCTTCTTCAAATTCTGTAGTGAAGCTAATAGTCACTATCCAGTTTCGATCCTTATTACAGGACAGAAAAGCAAGAAGTAAAATTGCTCCACATGACTGCTCCCAAAGGGGATAAAAAGGAAAAAGAAACTTCATCCAGAATGCCAGAAACCATAATCCTCGCACTTAAATTACAATATGGGGAATCACAACATGACATTTCCAATCTTATTTCATTGTTGTTCCAAAACATCAGAAAATGACAATGCATCAATCAGGAGACAGATACTCACTTCTGCACCTTCATCTTCTGGTTCACTTTTCAGGCAAAAGTATTTGGCAAGTTCATCTTTGTCAATACTATCTATGATATCATCTGCAGCAGCAATCATCTGCAAAGTGTTGAAGTTCTAAGCACCAGAAGCAAATGTAATCAGGAGCAGCCATAAGTATTTTGTGCAAGTAATTCCTCTTTGGTGGAGGCATACCCAGAACTTGAGGATTTATTTTTTTGTTGTGTTTTTGGTTTTGGGCCCCCCAGGGGGGGGGGGGTGGACGAAGGAACCATTGCATATAAAACTTGGGACAATTATATTTAGTTTCAAGAAAAATTTTGTGGGGTGCAATTTCTTTGAAATATCCAAAATTCCAATGTGGAAAAATCAATTTTTAAAACTTTGGCAGCGTGGCACACCCACATCACACTGGGCAACTGCAAAATTCCAGAATTCAAACTGGTTATAGCACGTATTTTGACATCATAGTAGTTTTCATTTTGCACTCATCTTTTCGGATGCTAAACAACCCACTAAATGTCAGTAGTGCTGCATGCAAATTGTTTCCAGTGAAGTGATACCAGTTATGCCTTATAATTGCGGAAACTCTTATGCATCTAGATTACACATTCATATCCCAGAAGCCTTCAGCCTAGATCTTTCTGGATCTAGCACTATGTTGCACTGTTGGCCAGAACAAGGAAAAAAATAATTATACTTGTATACCAAAAACTAAATAGTTACGAGGAAAGGTGCCACTCTTTGGAATACTATATACCTCCTCATAATAATGAATCTTGTCTTCAGCACTGCTCTGAGATAGCAAACCTTCCAAAATTTTAGCAAGCAACGGAGTGTACTTCGGGTATTCTGACTGCAATTAAATTCATGATAATAACTTCAGCAAACAAAAGAACATGTAGCTGCATGGTAGCACATAAAGATATAAACAATTACTACTGTCGGCAAGGTATAAAATTGATGTTAAAAGCACAAATTGAATAATCAGTATAATCAAAGGAATCCTAAAACCATCAGCACGAGAAATTGTCGAATAGTGACTCTCTTAGTTAGATCCAGATGCAGGTACTGAAAGGTGGTAGGTCTTCCAAAGTAACAAATGTACTCTTTAGGTACCTAACTTGTAACAATACTGCTACTTTGCCCACCCCCTCCTACCCACCCAAAAACAACTACTACTCCATCAGATCTATCCTTTTGAGAATCTTCTCCCTTCAAATCCAACGGTGGCAAAATTGGTTTCTGAAATACACTTGAGCTGAATGCATTATGGAATTGCAACATATTTATGGAATTGGTTTCTCTATTGTAATAATCGTTGTACATGAAATGCAACAAAAGTTTGAGAAAAGGGGGGAAATTTTCAAAACGAAGGGATTTTTTTTTTTTTTTGCCTTTTTAAGAAAAAGGAAGCAATCAAAATGAATCAAATAGCTAATTTCTATTCCACCAATAAAGGCCTACATGAAATGCAATGAAGGAGCAAAAGTCACTAAACTATACAATGAGAACACATTGTCTGCAAATTTGAATCATAGTATGTGGAACAAAAAGAGATTAGGTGATTAAAAACAGAAAGCATGCAGAATGCCATAGACTCCTCTACAAGTTAGGAGGAGAAGAACAAGTCTCTAGACTAATTTCTTCTACAAGTTCCGCAAGGTGTACAAAATACAGAGGAAAGCAACCTAACAGAATTTATGAATTGCAAACAAGGAGCACAAGGGCCACTAAATATGCTGAAAGGCCACCAAGTGAGAATAAGTATGGCTTTGCAAGGCCAAGCCAGACAGGAATGATCTAGCAAGGGTGAAAAACATACTAAATTCAAGGCAAATCCCACTGGGTAAATTACGATTAAAAGTTTTAAAAGTTTTGGCAACATAAACCAGAAAGGCATCCAGATTCAAGAGAAATGACAACCGAAGGCAATTCTTCCAAGTTTCTCATGAGGTATGCATTTAAAGGCCCATGAGATAAACTACTCAAAATAAAATGCAAATGTAAAAATTTATAAGCAAATATGGTCAACAACATATTTATTCATGATGAACTTCCATATGCAGACTCAGTGTGTTTGCATGTTGCTGTTAATAGGCATAAAGCTCCCAAAGACGGTGACTTCTCATATATACCTGGGCAACTGGGTACTAAAAAGTGCATCAGCCAGTGACTTTTAAAGTTGGAGCCCGACCCAACCATAGATAATGATTGACAATAGGTGTACAAGTACCCACATAAGGGGCCTTGCTAAGATTCGTTAACACTTGCAAAACAACAAACACCTACAACTCTGCAAGAGAGACATGCATGAATCCTTGAAAAGAAGAACAAAATAAATACCTTAAGAGAGATGGACAAATTCTTCCATTCTGATCGCTCCTTGTCAGTGCCTTGATTCAGGCTGGCAAGAACCTTAATTTTGGCATCTCGGACCTGATTGACCAAAGGCATCGTAAAAGAATCAAGACACTAACAAAACAAAAACAGAGCACAGACGACCTTACACCTGTAAGCAAAGCAATTAAGTATAGAAATATAATGCTGTCAAGGATCATACGCATCTCGTACTGAAAGCAGAAAAAGAGTTACAGGATGCTGAGACACCAGCAGAAGAATTGGTAACATTACACATGGTAAACTGGAAGAACTAACCAAAATTCAAACTCAGAATAACTAATCCATTAGGGACTACAGCAATTACTCAAGTGTGATGCTCGCATAATGCAATTGACATTCTATAAAGTGAAAAGTTTGTATCCTGTAGTAAAAGCAAGAGCCAAAATTACATCTCTGACATTTCTAATGCTGTTGAAAGTTACAAAAATCACTAACAAGATTTTTCTTAGTAACTAACACCAGATTAAGATGTGGATAAATATAACAGACAAGATTTGACATTCTTAACATACCTCCTCCTCTAATCTTTCAGACACACTTTTGCCACTACATCTAGATGAAGCTTTTCCCTTCTCTTCATCATGCTGTGAAAAAGATACAACATACTGGAGTTTAAAAGATCTGAAAATGTAACAGATGATACGGTTGTATAATTTCTACAAAGAAGTGAAGCAAATATCGTCCTATTAACCTTGACAAACTAACTTCAGATAAAAAGGCAACAGGTTCATTAACCTTAGGTGGAGGTACTATATATGACAAAAGATAAGATGTAGGGTTTTTGTTTGGCTTTTTCCCCTCTTCAGAAACAGCAGATGAAACCTTTCCATACGAAATTGTTCCAATCAAAACAGATCCTTCAGGGCAGTTCTGCATGTCACAAGACATAAAATTATGAACTTTGATACAATCTTGAGTATAACACTTCCATTTCGTCTTTTTCTTTTTCTATAGTAGCCACCATGAAGAGAGAGGACATTATAAAGAAGATATTTTGACAGTTCAAAACCTTTGGTAGCTTGTTCTTTATTGGCGGAGCCACATAAAAGGATTCTTTCAACCTGCCACAGATAAGTAAGTCCAACTTCACAGTTGCCACTTGAACAATACAGAAAGAAGAATACCACCAGAGGGGCAAAAAAATATAAAGTACCCCAGAATTAATGTAGAAGATTTAAAGCTACTATCTCCAATAATAGGACCATCGGGTTGACTGTAGAAACTCAGTTTAATGACTTCCTGCATTCAAAAAGTACAGGAAATTAAACAATTGAAAGTTCTTTAAGAAATCATACAAGCAGACAAGTCGGAGCCCTTTTTTTTAGGGCAAGTCAGAGCCTATTAAAAGGAAGGTTGAAACTTGGGAGACAAGCCAAATATGTTGGTGGGAAAGGTCCTCACTTAACAATTGTAACAATGAAGGAAAATATGGATGGTTTCAAAAGTTTGTCTTAGTAGCCCTATTGCTCCATCAAAAAGTTAGAAATATGAAATCTAACAAAGAAAAGTTACTCTAAAGCTAACATTTCAATTATGTGTAACTAATATTTCAAAGCACAAGACACAAATGCCTAGCACATCTATTTTAATCTAATGGGGGGAATTTCAGAAAAGAGTTAAAATGTTTTACTGGAAAAAAAATACCAAACAAAGTAACAAAAGGAAACTACATTTACTCTTAAACAGATGGTTCAAAATATATACAGTAAAAAACATGCTAATCCACCTTCTCCTCCAATTTCCTTTCAATAAACAATACCAAGCCCTTCATGCTCTCCAAATACTGCAAATTGTCATGCCTAAAACCAAAAACAAGGAAGATGGATCAGCAACACTACGTTGCAGTAAGTTTAATGAAAATTGCTAGGACCACTCAAAGTCAAAGTTCAGATCAGAGAAACGATATCAATATCTTGTAAGATTTTCTTTTCATTTTTCCTTTCCATCAATCCTTTGCTGTGAATGATCAGAAAATTTTACAACTTTCAAACTTATCACAACAATGTAATATAAATGTAAGTTCAAAAAATTTAAGTGTGACTCAAGTACTCCACCATCTCAAGGATTCAAAAAATACATATGCTTTTAAGCCTATAAAACTAATCTAAATCTGTTAAATAAAAGAACTCGATTCACAATTCAGTAAGGGATGAAGTGTTTGTAATGACTGCTACAGATTACAACGTCAACAAGGCTTTTACCTCAAATACAACTGCAAATTGTATTCGCCCTTTGGAAGTTTCGCCGAATCTGGATAAACGTCACCCATCGCATAAACTCGCTGGATAGTGAAAGCAAAATACTTAAGCAAGCAAAAAATTGATACATAACTGCAAAACAAATCTTGAGGCTTTGAAGAATAAGTATTTGCCACCAAGTACAAGCATAGTTTCCTCTAGACATAAAACAGCTAGAACACTATAGCAATCAGAAAAGACACAACATCAACATTTAGAGAAGATTAGATATATATTTTATTAGTAAAATCCCTATAGGCTTCATAAAACATGGATACTTAAAAACTTAAGCAGGGTGGAAATTGAGGAAGAAAGAGAAATGGAAGCAGAAACAACTTCCAAATTGAAGAAGAGACTAAACAGGAACAAGAGGGATTCACCAAAGAAGATCCTTCTTCTTCCCTTTTTCGGAAGAAAAAGAGGATTCGAACAAAATTGATGAGACAGAAGAAATCTGAGCGAACGGAAAGGAAAAAACAATGGATGAATTCCACTTTCACTTTACATGGACAGGCTATAACAATCTTTTATAGGAGTCGACCAGCTCAGAAACCTTTTCCTTGTCCTTGAAAAGCTTCAACCTCCTCTTTTTTTTTTTAAAAGACCTCCTCATACTCCAAGTGTGAAGAAGTATTTGAGAATGGAGGTGTATAACCAAGTTCAAGGTCTCTCCACATATATTTACATAACAACAAAAAGATTCCCAGCAGAATCACCAGAACTTAATGTACTTTGGATGTTCCAACAGAATGCATTTTATGTTGGAACATGACATTAAGATTTTCTTTTTAACTGTGCAAATGTCAAACTGCTCACCTGCCAAATTTAATTTACAGCATGCATATAAGCACAGAAGTCCAGAAAACAAAAAGCTTTCAAGTTGAATAGTGAAGCAAATACTCACAATGTGCTTTCCTCCCTGTTTTAATGCCCAGAAACATGGGCACATGGCCTCAAGTTATCAAATGATCGTTACCCACATAAATCATCACAAATCTTACAAAGGAAAGACAGTGCACCGAATAAGTAAAATTGAGCAGCCAGTGATTGGGATCATGATGCAGCAGAAGATGACGTGGCAAAATGAAAATAAAAAGCATGAAATAAATAATTTTTTTCATAAGAATAAAGAAGACTAGAAAAAGCTGCAATTGACAATCAGATGCATACAATGAAGCAAAAATAACAGAATAATGTATGCACCTTATTTGAATCGGATATCATGTAAAATTGAGACTCAAACTTGTTGTCGTAGATGCGATTGTTAAGCAAAGGAATTTGAGGCTTTATTTCAGATGCATCTTCCAGTCTGAATTTGTAGCTGCAATACCAGAGGAATAAGAGAGTGCAAGGAAGTGCTTATATTCAATCAAGTAGGGATGTAAGAACCCACGTCAAAATCAGAGCTAATATCTGTTTGCCAGATGGTAGTTTGTCCCGGTTGGTTGAAAGGGCAAAGCACTTGGTATCAACAGGACGATATGGAATTCTAACCTGCAAAGTCATTTGTATATTCAAAGGTTGGAAATAGCAAAAATGATTGTCACGCATCTGAAAAGGTACTTCTCCTTTTCTGCGCAAATTGCTCAATTATTTCACCTTGTTTAGCATTGCAGCAGGGACAAGTTTCTCAGATGCCAAAAGACCTTCAGCATCAATTCTGACAGGTGCATCACTTCCATCTAGTACCACTTCCCCTTTGTTGGTGTTGATCCCATGGAAACCAATCTAATTTATTTACATCAAGAAACAAGCAAAGGCTTTAACATGTTTTTCCCTTTACAAAAAGAAGTCAACGAAACTATGCCAATTTCAGTACAAAAACCTCAAGCCAGCCAGCAGCAAGAGAAGGCTAACCACCCATGGCTAGTGGGCTCAACTCTATTCAAGAAATCAAAAGAACAAGAACAAAAGCATAGGCACATGAAGTCCGACATTCAACTAATGCCTGAAGTCCGACATCCAACTAATGTGTAGGCTGCATAGGTAAGATTACAGTCCCACAATTACAAGACTTCATGAGTCATAACTAAGTTGACTAATGGGGATAAATTGGGGCCAAAAAAAATATACTTAGAAAAATCCATCCCAGCTAGAAAGCAGAATCAATACCCCAAAATAGTCAATGACTTCAACCTGAAAAATATCTTACTGACACAAAATTAGATACTTTTCAGTAATAGTTGGAATAGGATCACAAGTACAAAACATTACATAGATGAAAGCTCCTAAGGGCTCCTTGCCAACAGCTCCCCCTAATAAAGCTGACAAATGACCAACCCATATTTTCTACAGAAAAAAGAATAAACTAGAAACATATTTGATTTAACAATTTCTCAGTCATCTGATATTGTGTTACCTCAAAATCAACAATAGTAGGTTCATGGCTTCCTATGCCACTGGACCAAAATTGAGCTACTGCCAATTCCATTGTCAGGCCACCCTCAACCTGGAAGGCAAAGCTTTTGGCGGAAGGAGAAGAGAAGGTTATGACACTCTCCCATTTCAAGGGCCTTTGCAACGGTGAGATCTATAAATAGAATCGTGTCAAAGCGGGTGTTGACAATGTAACATAGATATCTTACAAGTAGTATACCTGGACACTGTCCACAAAGAATCTTCTAGCTGTATCAAAACCTGATGTCCGCATGGTTGCCTCCACCCATGTAGCACCAACTGGTACCTCTATATATCTACGTTCTATGTGGCCTATATAACAAATAGGAAGGCAGAAAGAGATGACATGAGGGCAGGGCAAGAAGAGGGAAACAAAAAAAATGTCCCTTTCAATAAGAAAAGAGAAAGCCACATGCAGAAAAGAGTACAATGAAGAGGACGCAAGCCACTCATCAATATTTAGCAGTTCTATGATTATCACACAGTACCCATCATGTGCATCCAGACTAGTTTGATGCTGAAGGTAAAATGAAAACCCTCACCACAGAAGGTGCTAAGGAAACATCGCCTAATAAATGAATGACAACTAATCTCATTAAGTAAATAAAATGTCAATGCCTAAAAATCCACAAGATACCAATGAAACTTCAGAACCAACAGTTTGACAGCTTATGAGTCAGTAAAAATGAAAATTCTCTCTAAACTCTTAGTGACTTTAAGACTTAGTCACTTAAACTTGTCAAAAGGAAAATTTATATGAAAACATACCCAAAAATACATTGATGCATGTAGAACCAACTGTTTTCAACTTAAATTGAAAATACTTCAAAATAGCTTGGGAATCAAATGAAATGTTTGTTCACAGAATTGAAAATCACCTGGCCGGAATGACATCCCCTGAAAGGAAATTTGTGGAGGTCGATTTTCGACAACTTTTGGTTTTGTAATAGTAACCGGAATCCTGAAAAGAGGGCCCCTAGATGGCACTTTGCAGTCTATTCCGTAGACTTCATAATAGTGTAAACCCTCACTGAGATTAGTCGGGTCCACAATTATGCTACAAAAGGAAAAGGAGGACGACTTATTCTTGCCACACCTTTGAACAGCATTAGCAGCTTGCCAAAGTAGACATAAAAAGGGAAGAATTAGGAACCAAAACAGAAATGTCTGAGTAAAATTTCCTGAACTGATCACCCCAAAATTGATCAATCACTATTCACTTTCGCTCAGCAAATAGCAGCCCAATTTATGGGCAGACTAAATCATGCAACTAGTACTCAAGAAGCAATTAGAAAACATGATAGGCAAAATTCAGTGGTGCTGACCAACCTGAAAGTGCGCCCATTGTGAGTCAATAGAAGGTACTCAGGAGCTCTGACCACTGCCTCATTGGTAGAGTGTAACTCAATAGATTCCTCAAATGGAACCACCTGGTCTAAATTGCTTGCATCTTCATGGAACTTTGGTTCAACTAACACTGTCCACTGATAATGAGTTGGTTAGCTGATGAAAAATGCATAAAAGAATTGCAACTCCTGATATGAATAACCATAACACATTTTCCAGTAATGCTATTGCTATCCCTTTAGCTGTGTCTACTGTTCAACAAAAAGTGGGAATGCTTTTCAGAGAATAATTTTCGATGACAATAACTGACTACCTCTAACATCTTTTCTGCCCCATTCTCATGAACAAAAGCAAGGCTCAGTTAATCCAGTAAGGCTCTAATGGAATTATAAGAGGCATACAGCAGTCAGAAATGACACTGAGCATAGCCATAATTCATGTGATTAAGTACTTGCATTAAAAGGATTCCACAAGCCCAATAACCTGGGACATGTCCGGCAACAACAGATTGAGACTATATTTTCCCCTCGTACCACTTGAAGAATATAGTATAATTCTCAGGAAAACATGTTCTTTACAGAAACATAAAGGGAGCTAGTAAGAACAATTTAAGTCACAAAGAAAATCAGCTCAAAATAGGAAAAAAAAAAAACAACTAGCCAAGAAACTACCAATCAGTTCACAAACAAAGCGTGTCAAGCAATCATAGAATGATTTTTCCCCTAAATATTCTATTCTGGACAGTCATAAAATTTCTTTTTCTCTCGTTCCTTCTATTCCAAATAATAATTAATCTCAACAGAGAAGGAATCTTTTCATTTCAAATCTAACTAATATACATTCTTAAGTCATTCTTTTGCCTAGGTGTAAAGTAAAACCCAGAGGCTAGGAATTTTGTATTAGGCAAGAATCTTGGCTTCACAAGCATATTCGGAACTGGTGCACAAATATATTAGTCAAATAAATAAATCAAAACTTTTTATTTCACCTCTGTAGACTGTTGACAAGAGCTGACCTCCCTCAGGTAGATGCCTCGTGAAGTAGGACCTACAAATATAGAAATACAACTCAGTTAATCTACAGTAAGCCCTGAGCTCACAAGATACTGCAAAAATATGTTTGCACATCGAATTTATGTTTATACATCTTCAGGACAAACTCCAAGATGGTATAATGGCTTCATTATATGGGAGAAAAGTAGTAACTAACATCTGCTGCACCTTATGAAAATTGACAGATACTTAATAGCAAAGGAAGAGGCATCTAAGTAGAATCTTGGTGCGCTAGGAGTTGGGGTAAAGAGTTGGCAATTATAAAGAGAGAAAGAGAACCCACTTGGTTTACCACACTGATTGATCTTTATTTGATACCAAGCAGAAGGTAAGCTGTGCA
Source organism: Coffea eugenioides (assembly GCF_003713205.1). Lineage (NCBI taxonomy): Eukaryota > Viridiplantae > Streptophyta > Magnoliopsida > Gentianales > Rubiaceae > Coffea > Coffea eugenioides. The sequence goes on along the minus strand of NC_040036.1, from coordinate 2,350,872 downwards.
GCTTCTGAATATAGTCAAAGGCCCTAGCATCCAATCCAAACAAATATATCCCAAATCATAAAGGGTTGGGAAGATTTTAACATATTCAAAAAATTAAAGATACAGTTTAAGAAGCAAAAGATATGATGTAGTGAGTTTAACTTGTCAACTTGCATGAGTCCTTGCCCAGAAGATAGTTTATCTTCAAGGCAATCACCGATAGGATTACACGTATTCTCTATGGCTCTGCGCACACTATACGGACTCACAGGTATGCCTTCGGACTGCAACAGTAGTATGCTCATCAGGTGGTTAAGATGATAATGTAGGGAGAGAGATATTCGGAGAAAGAAGAGGAAAGAAGAAAAGAATGAAACACAAATAACAACTTCAGAACTACCTTCATAGCACTGATTAGCAAAGCAATTCCCCCACACGCACAAGGAGATGACATGGATGTTCCATTCATAAGCATGCGTGGTTGAAGAGTCCATGTTGGTACTGGAGCCACAGCCCCACCAGGCGTACTTACGGAGACACCAAGTTCACCATCAACTGTTGGTCCTCGGCTAGACCTGCATATCTTTTGCGGCAAATTAAGCAAAGCTCATAGTAGACCAAAAATACCTGTTTTATGAAATTTTCATGCACTTTGAGGGTGGGAAGGATGGAAGACAATCTATTTGTAGTTGCGAGAAATGAGTACAAATACATGTCAAGTTGTTGCCAATTTCAAAAGTTCAAACACCATGAAATTGCTAGAAGTCGGACAAATATATGTATTTGTTGCAGGGAACATGTCTTAACCAATATTTTAAAGCTCACTTGGAAAAGAATTATCAATTGGGAATAGAAGAACCTATATTTTCTGCAAAATGCAAACAAACAAAAAGAAAAAAAGAGGACATATAGCATACCATGTATACTCAAGTCCTTCCACAGGAGCTTCAACCACACTGTGCATCCCAGCTGCCATAGTAGGGGAAACATAGGCACCAATTCCTATTATGCTTGAAGTTGTACCACCTGGAGCACCCACAGTACTCAATGCAGGCCCATTATTGCCAGCACTACTGACAAATACAATATGGTACTTGTTGACCATCTACATACAACAGCCAATTAATCATGGGTTCAAGTGAACAAATAAGGTATTAAACTGCCTCTACAACAAGACAAAAAATGTAAATTTGAAATACCTCGTTAACAAGATCAACGAAGCGGCCATAATCAGGCAGCAGTGTAGGTTCTCCATAACTCATGTTGATAAGATCACATTTATGCTGCAAACAAATGCATGCAATAAGAATATTTCCAACATTGAACAGATAACATAAAGACCCAACAACGTTCAAATGATATCAAATGCTGCACATTATCATGGAGACAATGGGCCCTGCATAGGGAAGCATTCACCTTTGTACTCAATCAGAAAGTGAAAGAAATAGAACTCATGAAACCAATAAATATTGAAACCCACTAAGTGAGGTACAAAACTAGGAATGTGCTGTGCCATATAACACGTGATACCAAGCAGCCATTGCAATTAAGCTATTGAAGTAAATTCACCTATTTCCTACCTCAACAGCTGCAATCACAGCCCGTGTCAAACCAGTTCCTGTCTCCATTGAACCTAGGCGTGAATCTCCAATTTTACATGAAATCAGCTGTGCTCCAGGTGCAACCCCATTTAACAATGGTTCCTGTATAACCACGAAATATAGTAAGTTAAGAAGTTTAGTTCACCCAAAATTATAGCACATTACCTTTTGCATTAATGGTGACAAGGGGCTGTAGGGGGTTTGCCAGAAAAATCTTGGACCTATGAAAATATACCTTGGGATGGAAAGCAGCAGTAATCCCAGCAACATGAGTACCATGAGGAGAACAGTCTGTCACAATGCTCAAAACATTGCCTTCATCATATACGTTAACAACAAATGTACAAGCATCTACCTTACTGAAAACACCATACTTTCTTTCTGTCCTGCAAATCAAAATCCACATGTTAACTTTGTTAATACGCAGATTGGACATATAAATGTGATAAATGCCTGCTTTACAAATTGGCACATCAAAACCCAGTGAGATATAAAAATCCTTGATAATGGTCACAAGTAGCACTGAAGGTGTACAATTCCAAGCTTGTTTATGAAGCACATAACATATGATGGATGTTACAACACATCAGCTTTCCAGCGTATAATAAAAGTATGAGTCACAACCAGTATTTAGGCTTCAGCAAAGGTTACAAGACGTACTAGACATGACTCCTTACCATTATCAAAGGCAACAAAATCATTAGATCTACTCCTAAAAAGATGAATATCCTTTTTACATCAATAAAGTCAAACATAGAAGCAATTAAGACCATGTAGAAGAGAATGACCAAGGGGGAGATCAAATGCAAGAGTCCAGAGAAATTGAGACTAAAAGTATGCTTAAGGTTATATTCTTAAAACAAGAAAAGAAAATTAAAAAAATAATGAATTTCACGGTAATGAAGATATATAGAGGAAAGTCTCTTTGGCATGTGAAATGCGTGGGATTGCACATTACCACTACTTAAGCCAGTTTATTCTGGTATTCTCTGAAACACATTGCCTATACCATCTTCTCAATTGATTCGGTAATAAGAGTATTAAAAAGCATCATTTTGACTTCTAAGTTTAACATGCACCTAGATGTATGCAGATGCAAGAGAGACTCTTGCTGCAAGGTTCATATACCTATAATTGGTTAAAGGAATGCAATCAGCTAGTCTTCCAAGTCCTGGTTCATCCTCAAGACTTTGAGTATCAAGAGCAACCCTCCATAACTCTCCATCATACCATACAACAGCATCTATAACCGGTCCCTTGTCATCATAGCTCTAAATAATAGAAATTACATAAGTCAAAAGTATACCACTAGGTCCTTGAAAAAAAAAAGAAAGAAAGAAGCTGAGTGAATAGACAAAACATTACATCAGCTTGTGTACGCAGAATCTCAAGTCTGTTCTTTAGGTCTTCACGGGCACTTTTCAGGTTTGTATCCTCGACCTTTGTGTGCTTCTGAAGGCACAAAATGATTCGAGGTATGAAAAAGCACACTGATAAACAGAAAAATTGAAACAACACCTTTGCTGAATGATGCTAAAGAATATTTAGATCAGATGATGGGCAATTCTAGGAGGACAAAATGTGCATCTAAAGTTTAATGACACGAGATTAATCATTCCTACAGTGACAATTTCTACTTTTACTTTGAAGAGGTACCAGAAACATAATCCCATAAAAGGATTTAAAGAGATCTTGTGATACATATAGCATGCATCAAAGCTGATTTGTGTAAGAAGAAAACGTACGCTGTCAATACACAAAGATCATTATTTATATACAGATTACTAATTTAGAACATTACCTGATGCGTAATATTCTTACGCTTTTAGAGAGGCTCTAACACCACACAATGTCATTTGGTATGCTTTACAAGTTTCCAAGTGCACAAAATATTTGGACAATTATTTCCCTTCTCTAAATTTTCATGAAGTAAATTTGAGGCAAATACAATGGAGATAAATTATGAAAATGACCAAAACTACAATAATGGTTGAAATCCATATGCTGACGTATGGACATACATAAAAGAAAAGTAAAAGAAGCAAACAGTTGAGAATCTAAACTCTATTGTTTTAAATAAGTATTCAGGCAAAACCTTATCAAATTCATCAAGCTGCTTCACAGCTGCAGCTACCGCTTCCTGGTGGCTTTCATCCCATTTCTTCTTTCGTTCTTTCTGCATAGTAATTTTATGGGAAATGAAAGAAGTCAATAAATGAGATAAGAGAAAAATCCATTTAGATTAGATAAAGAAGATAGGCTACTTTGACAATAGCAGGTTTACCTTCAATCTTGATGTCAGTGTATCAGCAAAAAGCTCATAGACAAACTTATAACCCACATGCCACTCCCCACTAGGATTCTTCCATGATGAATTTACAACCAGGGAAGTGCCTAACCGGGACAAGGACAAGGTAAGTTGCAACCACTACAAAAACTATCATACTAAATAATAGTTAAGGAGAGGTACCATTGAAATACTAGTTTATGCTCCAAGTATGTCAAGTTGAAATCTTTGAAGAATTAAAATGGAAAAATTCCCCAAAAAAAAAATCAATTTAGGAAGGTCTAAGAAAGACGGAATAGACACCATCACAATGTCACTCCAGAGTCCAGAGTACTGGCGAAGGGAGTCACTGATAAAAAAGGTAATAAAAGATACACATTTTGACAAAAAAAAAAAGGTACACAAACAAGTATTCCACCATGTTACATCGTCATAATGATGTCAGAATTTTCCTAAAACCAAAATAGACAGGACCAAATGTTTCCTAGAATCAGAAACCACTAAACCAAATAAATTTCCAACACATCAAGAAACAAACATTACAAGAAATACTGTACCTGAGGCTCCACGAATGCAACCATCAGCGTCAACCTTCACAACAGTTGATGTATCGATATCCCCACTTCCAGTGCTGTTGCATTATATACAACACAACCATAACCAAAATAGGGAAAAAAAAGTAAAATCAGAAGTTCCTTTAATTCAAAAAAGACCAAGACAAATGTCAAACTCATTACCAATCGAGAACATCAAGAATTTTGGGTTTCCCATCCGACGTCACTTGTAGTCCATCCGCAGCCGGATCAACTCCGGAATCTTCAAAGTCAATCAGCCAAAAAGAATATAGCAAAAGACTCAAATTTCACTCTCGTGGATGTCTATAATCGCGAATAGAAGTAAACAACATGCTGATTATACAGTGTGAGTTACTTTAAATCAATATCAAACTATTTGTTAAGCAGTACTAGCAGCTGGATGTTCTCCTTATATATGAACTTGTAGAAATTTATAGATACCGAAAATAGCAATGACAACGCCACGGCCGTCGAAGTTAGGGTGAGCTTCGATGAAGCGATCGGCGGCAATCTCTTTTTTAGGCATGAGGGAGGCTAAGAAAGTGGACTCGTTCAACCTGACTTTACGGAAAGAGCCATTGTTTTCACCGGAGTTGACAGAAGAACCAAAAGGCATTGCCCTAATTCCGGTACCGTTGCGGAACTTAGTGCTGCTATGATTCTTCTCACCAGAGTTTCTCTCCCTACTTATGCTTTGCTTTTTGGGGGGAATGATGATGGATGGATAGTAGTAATAAGGAGGAAATAATTGGAGCTTAGTAAAACTCGCCGCTTTGAGAAGCGGACTTTGCATGACTTTTTACTACTACTTAATTGGACTATATTTTTACATATTTGCTTTTCTCGGGGGGGTGTTTTAGTAAATGTAGCTAACTGGGTGGAGGATTCCGGCAGTGGCACTGAAGAGAAGAGCGCAAACCGCCGGAATCCAAGGGATAGTTTACTCGAGGTGCGCTTGCGCAGGGGGGGACGTCGTCGCTTCACTTGATTCTTTGAAATAATTTTCATTCTTTTGCCCGTTGCAATTTTGCATGGATGACGAAATCTCGGGTACCCTCCGTGGCCCACGTGAGTTATGACTATTCCTCCTCCTCTTGTTTGTTTTTTTTTTTTTTTTTAATTCTCCCGTCCCTTCTCACGTTCTTCTCACTAGTGTGAATACCCGTGCTACGCACGGTACTTACATTATTTAAAAAAATTACAATCTATGAAAGAATTTAAAAATAGTAAAATATTATAATCATTAGCACATGAAAGTATATTTAAAAAAATGAAACTTTGTAACAATAGTTCAATATTGATAAAATCATCTCCATTATTTATAAACGATCACTTTGATGAAGGTTGGATCCTGAAAAAAATAGAAATCTATATCATAAATTGAGCGACATAAGGGTCCAATTAAATATAATTGAATATTTAATTCGATAAGTGAATGAAATACTTACAGACATTTTGCCTTTGATTTGATAATCTTCTACGAAGGTGTGAACATTCTTCACACCAATCAACTCTGAGTACGAATGTCAGTATTGGGGGTTTAATTAATTCTATTGGTTTTTGTGGAGTTCGCACTATAAATGAGAATGCACGATTTTTGCATGAATTAATGTGTTGGTCGAACAATGCACCTCCATTTTTCCGACAATTAAAAGCATACATAATTCAAAATTAACTTTTGTTTTAAACAGTTTGTAAATAATATTGTGTAAAAAAATATACATATAAATAATGCATACCTTTGTTTTTAAATCTGTAAGATAAGAATCATCACAACAAAACATGAATCGTGCATGCCTGTCTTGAAGAGCGAGGTATAAGGTACCACTGGAATCTCTAACTTCTATGTTAACATTGTATCTGTTAAGAAGAAATTGTGATGTATGATGCAACAAATTATATTAAAGTTCAAAATATATGAAAATAATTACCTGACAATAGTGTCGACTACGTCATTACAATGGATACACACCATTTTTTCAAAATGAGATTGACATGGTTGGCCACAATTTTTGCATAACTCATGGAACATATTGTCTAGGTTGATACTTTGAATGTAAGCAAGTATCCGAAATATTTAACCTAAAACCATCCAAACAATTATAGATTACAATTATTAATTCGAAACTACATGTAGATACTTGTTCATTACTTAATTAATTGAGAGCAATTGTACCGTAGGTATAACTGCATATTCGGATATCCATATTCTCTTAGCATTTGATATCAACAATGCTTGGGACATTGTAAAATTGCATGACCGCAACCACGTCACTAATTTCTGAGCACATTTATCATTCTCAAACCTGTAAATTTTTCAAATACATATTCGTAAGGGTATGAAATATTATTAATAATTTAATATTTTGGTATTTGTAAAACTTACCAACTGTGTAGGTATTGTATATAATATAATACATTTAAATATTTTTATATAAATATATAAATATATTTATTTATAAATATTGATAATTGTATTATAAATGCATAAATGTATATTTATATTAAAATATGTAATTTATAATTTATAATTTATAATTTATACATTTATATAATATTCATTTTTAATTTATACATTTATAATAATATACATTTATACATTTATAAATATATTTATATTATGTATTGTATATAATATAATACATTTATATATTTTTATATAAATATAGTTATTTATAAATGTATTATAAATGCATAAATGTATGTAAATATAAAAATATATAAATTATAAATTATAAAAATACTCAAAAATATGTTTTAAAAATACCTCTAAAAATAATCCAAAAAATTTCTACTGTAAAAGTTTTTCATATAGTTTTTAAAAAACAACTAATCCAAACAGACTTGTATTTCAAAAACGAAATGCTATAGTGTTGTTTTTGAAAAACAACCCCAAAAACAGCTAATCCAAACGGACCCGTATGTAATTTAACATTTAGAATAGTAAAATATATTTTTTATTATGTTAATTATAAAACCAAACAAATTGTCAATTTTGGTAGTAAAAATGACAATATCTTTATGTGAACCTTTGATATTAGATAACATTGTAGTGATTCTATTCATTATGATTGACTACTGCATATGCAATAATAGGTTTTAGTACTATTTCGTAACATGTAACATATTAACAAAGCAATTGGGGAGCTTTCGGTAGGATTTATTAAAGTGCTTATAAGCAATTGGTACTCTTTCCACATTCTTATTAACAATGAAAACAACAATAATATTATAATATTCGGAATTGTATTAATACTTAGAAGTACAATAAAAATGCCAAATTTTAAAGAATACATAATACCGAAATTTCTAACTTGATTCTTATAAACAATCAAAACAACAATAATAATATAATATTGAGAATATTATTAATAATTGAAATAACAATGGAAACACCAATATTTAAAGAATAAGTACCGTAACTTCTAACTTGATTCTTATAAACAATGGAAACAACAATAATATTATAATATTGGGAATATTATTAATAATTGCAATTATAATGAAAATGGCAATATGTAAAGAATAGATAATACCGACTTGGTTCTTATAAACAATGAAAACAATAATAATATTATAATATTAGAAATATTATTAATAATTCTAAATATAATGAAAATACCACTGTTTAAAGAATAAATAGTGGCGAAACTTCTAACTTGATTCTTATAAACAATGGAAACCATGTCATTCTGGATTGTGCCCGTGCAGATGTGACATGAATTTTACATTTTTTTAGCACCTCATTCCTACCATAAGTAAGATTTCTAAAAGATGCTTCGGATGGGCAGATGCTCTTCGTCCAAAAATCGGTTGTATGGGAAGCTATTGGTTCTTGATGATTGTAATATGCTCATTTACCTATAGCCCTGAACTGTACATTGTAGATTACTAATGAAACTTGGACATAGTTGCATGACTGTCAACCGAATTCCCAGCTTTTAAGTTTTCAAGTAATATTGACTCTTTATTACACGGTGAAGCGTCCTTTCTTGCTCCAGGCACAAACGGGGTAATGCCAATTGGTAGTTCTCTTAATCTGCCAATTGGCTCAAGTATACTTTACTGGCTCAATCCTACTCCAGTTTTCACTCGGCTGCACAATAACTCAACAAACACAAATCAGATTACCAACCTTCTGATCAAGAGTCGTCCTATTCCTATTTCTTAAGCCCTCTTGTTATCAAGTATCATATTTAAGAATTACCTGGTCCATGAAATGGATTAGGAAAGCCTAGAGAACCCGAATTAGTCATGTCATACCATAACTGGCTTAGAACGTTCCTAAACCCAACAACTAAGTGTTCCCCCCGATCAGTCACGAAAGATTAAGCATTTTGCAATAAACCCAAACGATTTACAATTTACGTAAACCCAAACGATTTACAATTTACGTAGGAATTTGCACAGAAGAACAGGAGCACTCCCGTGCCATGTTCGACGCAATCTACCCCACCGCGCCTCTTGTAATTCAACACAAAATTATCCTTGCTTGCGAAAAGCTCACATCGAGTAAAGTAAGAAGTTTTATGAACAGCAAATGACGATATTTAAGGGCATATATGAAAGGACATAGTAAAAGTTCCATTATCAACAATGGAAACACCTTTTATAAATATTAGTATGGGTTTCTGCACAATGTTGAATTTGAAAGAATAATCAATTATGGATTTTGAAGGTTTTCCCTAATCAGTAACGTTTTTGAAGGTTCTGAAAGAATAATCAATAACGTTTTCCCTAATCAAAGCTATGACCATGTTCCGGTACTAATCTGATTAATTACTAATACAATGAGAACTATATGTCTAAATGCCTAAACTCACATAAAAGCCATAGTACCATACTTTGTTGATTGAGCCGGCAAGGATTAGTATAGAAACAACAATAATATTATAATATTGAGAATATTATTAATAATTGAAAATACAATGAAAATATCAAGATTAAAAGAATAAATAGTACCGAAACTTCTAATTTGTTTGGCGCGGCGTTTGAGTCGGTTTAGTCGAGATTTTATCCATCGTAGTTGATGTGAGATTTCTCTTTCGCTGACGCAAAGTTGTTGGAACTGTTCCAATTCTTGTGTGGGACCGTTGTGGCGTCCTTTTCGTTTTGTTAGCAGATGTTTCCTCCTTTGCAATCTTGCGAGTTTGAAATTTAGGCGTTGCTGACATGCTTGTAAATGGCCATGTTCCATTGTGAAGTTAATTTGAGAGGGTCAAGAAGGAAGTTGATTGGAAGGGTTTTAATTATAGTGGAAAGGGGGATGTGGAGTGAAATTGTAAGAGTAATTCCCAAAAGTAGTACCAAGTATATTGTTGCTCCGTGGGAGTTGGAAAAGATCACAACCATTAGTAGTGGAAAGAGTTTTAATGTAAGTGGAAGTTACATTTTTGTGTGAGGGAACGTAGGAGTGTTAGAGTAATGTAAGTGGAAGTTAAATTTTTGGTTGAGAGAGTTGAGAGTGGGAAGGGTTGTGAAGGCTTGTTGCTAAAAATCCCTTCTCAAATTTATATAGATATAGATTCCTAATAATAACACATAGTGCACTCTAAAAGGTGGGGTGATCCCAGTGATTTAGATCCCGTGTAGATTGCTATTTTTAAATTTTTTTAAAATTATACTGTACCAATTTGATTCATGTGAAATAAAAAAAGTGATTGAAAATATATTTATAAAAAACATAAATATTATTATGCAAAAAATCACAATCCAAACAAAGCCTTAATCTTCAACCTTTCACTATTGAATGAATACACCTTACCTTAGTCCACTCCAAGAGTTTGGTCATTGGATCGATTCCAGTGATTTATTCTTCAGCCTTTGACTAGTGAATAAATAGGCCTTGGTCAGTATGGCTCTCTAGAGAAATTAATCAAGTAATATGAGACTTTTAATTCGATTCTTTGATTATTCCCTTTTTTTTGTCATTCCGTAAACTTAAAATTTCTATTTTGACTAAAAAAGAATAAGTATGGAACCTTGTTGAATTTAACTCTTAAATAACTTCTATATTTTGTTTAACTGTGTCGGAAACTAAGAAAGAAAAATCTTTATGCCAAACAATTCGTATAGATTGGTAACTTCGCATGCGACCGAGTAACTGCAATGGTACATTTCCGTTAAATTGAAGTGCGATACAACTAATAGCAAATTATTGGGGAATATCTCCCAATGGAGTAGCGTTCTTATTTCTTTAATCAAAGGCAACGAAAAATAAAGAAAAGTTATGGAAGGATTGGGACAAAAGAGCTGCATGTATTCGCTTAAGTGGGTCTCATTTGTTCCATCTTGTAGGTCAATAAAAGCATGAATGTAAAATAGGAAAAAAGAAATGGATTAGTAATCGGCAAACCAAAGCGAATAATTTATCAATATAGGTTTGATAGTGATCATCAAATACCAAATATATATTTGATTTGAGAAACTTCAAAACTCATTTGTAAACTCAAAACTTGAGAACCGAACACGGTGTTAAAACTTAACAGAGCGCTTTCGTTGACTCGAACTAGAGATGGTAATCGAACGAGTGCCCGCCCTCCTAAAAAAGTATTTAGCACAAACATGTTACGCGTTTTATGAGTATTCCCAAATATTATCTATACAATCCAATTGAGTTTCTTAATTTTTTTGGTGTTTTATTTCAACACTTTTCTTGTTTCATTTTTCATTTTTCACTTTTTCATTTTCGTATTTTATTTTATTCTTTGAATATAGTTTTGATCTATTGAATAGAAGTTTCTAAAAAAAATTAAATTATCACCCGTAGAGAGAACGGGGCAAGGGGTGGAAGGAACAGAGGCGGGAGACAGGGCGGGGACGGGGGAAGGGGAGTTTTTTGGCAACCGGGTGAGGGGACGGGGAAGGAATCCCCCGCTTCAAACCCGTCTCGTTACCATCCCTAACCTAAACTTCATTTTTTTCATGCACTCCTTTACGTTAAGTATTTTGTTTTATTGGTACGACTATTTTGCTTTATTTTATTGCGCCAGAATCGATATATACTTAGAATGATAGGACTCACTGCAGACCGCATGGATGGAGAGTGGATAGAATACATAAAATAGCCAGGTGAAAAACTGCAGATGTTCAATTTTGTTTTAGTTCAGTGAATCATCTGACAAGGAAACTATTTCTAAAATACGAGTCTTCATTCACAACTGACCTGACGTATCGTCGTGTACAAGTTTGAAATGGCAATAATATTTTATTTTATTTTTTTTACAAAGATTGCAGAGCCTCCGCATCAATTTCTATTTTTGAAGGAACAATAACGTGTTCCTATATCTATCCAGTAGTAATAAAAAGAATGTATAATACAGTTCTAATTAAAATGGCTAATACCCTGTGGACTTGTGAAAGTAATTCGGAACCTGGTAAAGATCCTTTGGAGTTTGAACCATTTTCTTGACCAATCGAGGCTGTGAAATGTTCAGGAACGGTTGCGTTCCAGCCTCAAATTCGGCGAATCCCTTTGCATCATCTGTTATTAATGCATCATGATGAGCTTGAATGGCCAGATGCCTATGGATTATCCGATCAAGTTCGCGCAAGTATGGTCGCAATTATATGCACAATCAATTTCCTTGCTGACCCTTCTTCCAAAGTACCAGGCTCCCACTGCCTCCGCTATGGTCTGGAAGAAACTGTCCAGTTAGAATTTTGGAATGTATGTTTCAGGCATCTGCTGATAGACCCACGCAGAGACAGAGAGGGAGGACTAAACCTGTGGTATGACTTAGTTGACCTGGACTGGAAAACGAGGTTACAGGGCAAAAGCTAATGTTAACTCAGGACTGACAACTCACCAGCCTTGTTTGGATTGCCGGTTTCCGTCGAAAAATTACGTCGTTTTTCGTGATCACATTTCCCTATTACTTTTTTTCCTCACATACATCAAATCGCTACAGTAATTTTTCCATGAAAAATCACGAAAAATGCAATCCAAACACTACCTAAGAACTCCTGTTGATAAAGGGACCTCCTATGATCCTCGCGTTAAGTGGTCGAATGGTAAGTTAGCAACTGCTCAATACCTAGGCCAATACCTACTAGATGGCTTCAGGAAAAATTTATGAGTCTAATTTAAATAAAAAAAAAAAAAAAAGGAGCCAAAGTAGCGGAGAAAGCATATAGCATACCTTATTGTTTACTCTTGGAGAATCAGCAGCAAACCATGTTTCTTGCGACTCGCTTTGACAATGAGCAAAGCAAGAATTTATGAACATCCCTCCTCTTCTGGAATACCGGTAGAAGAAACTCAATGCCAAAAGCATATCTTTTCTGAATCCTAAGAGACAGTCAAGCAGTCTGGTCAATATAAAGGAGGACACAAAAGGCTGAAGAAGCCGTACTAATTGTAATTATTGATCAATGGAATCTAAAATGCTATTGAACAGCAAATTAATTTGTCCAGACTTAGTGTGAGCTAAGATGCATCGGACAAAAGATAAACAGAAGCCAAACGTCATTACTTTCTGAAAGAATTTGCAGATGAAACAGAACCTTGCAAAATTCTTATTTGGGCTGCATTGCATGCTGCTGGGTTCAGCTTGCAGTGGTACCAATGTCCCTTGGGATCAGCAGAAGGTGGCACCAATATGTGATGAAACTGGAACAACCAACAATCTTACAGTTACCACCATGACTAAAAAATGTAAAGGCAATGATCTCACTCCTGTTGTTCTACAATGAAAGCACAGACGAATGCATAAGATGATCTTACTTGGTATACATCATAGGCTGAATTGAGGACAAAAAATGGTGTTCTGATGTATTTTAATGCATATTGTGGGAAGAAGCACTGCAAGAGAGATATTATGCGCTTAGCTAAGCGCTTCAGAGTTATCCTTTTTCCAAAACCAAAAAGCAGTTTGGAGATCACACCTGTACTGGATAGTAACGAGAGCCTGTGCAACTTTTGTCCAAATTCTGTTCTACCCCCTGAAAAGAAAGCATGCTAACATCATTATAATAGAATTCCGCGTAAAACACAAGCCAGGCAACATTAGGAGCAATATATATGATATACTTCGCTGCTTTCCCACTAAGAAATCAAATGAATTTTTTGTAAAAACATGGTGCTGCACTATAGCACAGTGAGTAAGAAAGCTACACGTTAGTTCCTCACACTGGAGAAACTTACATGTAAAGAGATCAAGCCTTCGTAGAAAGACCTCATGGAGTGGTTCAAACTGATGTCTCTCCTGCAAGAAAAGGCAGCATCTGTAATAGGTTGACAAGGATGGGGAGACTAAAATACCCCTAAATTAAAAGAGAAGAGTTTACTCGTCCAAGAAAAATCCAGCATCACTTGAGCATTTAACGCTGGTATTCTTTGGCAGATAATTTGCGAAGTTATCACAATGCAGAAACGACGCCAAACCTCCAGCAGAGCAACCAGATAACAGTGCCTGGACAAAATTTCGGCAGTAGAAGCCAAAAAAAATTACAAATAAACCGTATTTAAGATAAAATCCCAGTTCACAAAATCTAATACCATAATGCGTCTGGAGAACGCCGAATATCCAAATTGAAGATGCTCAAAGAACTGCTACATGATATTCAGATAGAAAATTACAAGTAGAATGCCAAACGACTGTTTAAATCGTCATGTCTTCCGTGACCATTGTAAAATAATGGTGGGTCCAAAATACCAGTCAGTCAATCTCATGTCAAAGAATTGCTTGATTCAGTTCTCAATAAAGCAGACGATATGACTTGATATGATGATAAATGAACAAGGTGACTAATTACCTTTCTTGCATGGCCCAATCCTTTTGGGAGAAGATCCTGAATAATCGCCCGCCAAATTCTTTGCCCTCTAAAATAAAGCAATGATGTCTGTTGTTCATTTCAAGTAAAAAATTCACTTTAAACGAAGGACAAGATAATTACACAATTTGGTCTCAAGACACCCTCTCAAGCAACAACGTACTAATTAATTGTAGACGCACCAAAGCCATAAAAAATCCATTAGAATATTGGGCGGAACTAGAATGATAATACATCGCCACAATGTAGTGCCCTATGTTTTCTGTGCAAGTTACTTATAACCTTAAAAATTGACGGAAACATGGCGTATGAATTCCGATAAAATTACAGAATTAGGCATGCAAATGATAGGGGCCTCACAAATACGGTTCCATACTTCTCTAAAAGGATGTATGGCTCGCATACCGTTATTTCTCTAAAACGGTACTAGTATAATTTACATAAGAACAGGAACTATGGCTTACTCAACACATAAGCAAACGTTCTACATGGACTTAGTTACTCAGTCTCGTTTTGTTTTACAGAATTCTTTCCACTTACCAGCATTGCAGTTTTGCATTTACTTTTGACCGCAACTAGGGAGCAAGATAGCTAATTGAGACATTTAGATTCCCCGAGCAGTTATGAACTATGATCCAAATAGAAAAAGCAAAAAGGTTTTTATTTTAGCACATCCGAACCTGGCAACCATCCGAAATGGGCAACAATGAGGCTGTTTGGAGAGCAAATTATTTATACGAATTTATTTGTTTGTGTTGTAAATATATTTTTTATTTATCTTTTTATCTTATAAAAGTCACATCCAAAAATTATTATAATTTTTTTTAAAAAAATTATCTCAAATAGTCTCGTCAATGCTTGTTAAAGACAATAAATCTGACCAGCATTGGGGGAGCCAAGCAAGAATACAATAAAATCAGTAGAGTTCATCCTGAAAAGGCTGACAACTGAGATGGCTTTTAAATTGCGGCCCACAGAATTAAACAACACATTGTCCTTGAGCAATGCCAAAACTAATCTACATTAGTTCAACAAGCTTCCGAGAAAACTAGGATGGTTAGAATTTGGAGAGATAGATAACAAGAAAACTAGGATGAGCACAGAGGAACAGCAGCTCTACTTCAAAACACCCAGCAGCTAGGAATAGAATATGGAACGGTGAAGTTGAGAATTGGGACAACAAGAAAAATGGACAAGTCTAGCCTAGGCATTGGAATTATTTTGACACAAGGAAATCAAGAGCCAATGAGAGGATGGGCACTAAGAGAAAGCAGCTCAGGATCACAGTTGGTGGACGAGGCAGTTGCACTAAAACTGGCTAAGTGTAAAGCCACCAACCTGCAACACAGGAATGTGCAATTCCAGGTGCAAAACCAGCAACTCCTCAACCATATTCGAGCACAAAAGGCACGGGACATCAGACTAGTTACTTTGGTGGAAGATATTGTTCAGTTAAGAGAATTGTTTCAATTGTTTCATATGTGCTCATTTTGTCTAGTTAAAAATAATAAGAATCAATTAAATTCTAAGCTTAGCAACTATGCCTTGGGCATCACTTTAGACGAGGAACTTTTGTTTTCTTAGTGGCAAAAACACTATTTGTAAAGTTAATTCGAGCCTTTGCTCGCAGTTGTATATCTTTTGATTAGAAATACAATCAATTATCGTTTCGGAAAAAAAAATGCCAAAACTAATCTACATTAGTTCAACAAGCTTCCGAGAAAAAGGCAAAAGTAAAGAAACGATCTAACCAGAGATGACCAGAATTGCGGAAGTTTACCAGCAACAATGAGCTATAAAACACAGCAAAATTAGTGGTATACAAGTGGCTCACCCCGTTGTCAAACTTAGCATCTCCGGCAAACGAGGCTCCATCACAGTATCTGAGTTTAACTCGGTTCCAATTGTAAAAATCTACAAGGTATCGTCAGTTCATGAAGATTAAGTCAACCAGTCAATGATGACTTTAAATTCATTCATTCAAAATAACAAAAAGTAAGGAATTAAAATTTTTGTTTTTTTGGGAATAATTTAATTAGAATTTGTTTAGCTTGCAAGATTAAGCAGTTGGAATTGTTGTAGATAATCAGATTAGAATGTGCATAGTTTGCAGATTCATTTCAAGCATTCAGTTGAACCCATAATCGATAATGTCCTGATCTTTTCATTGGTGGAGTAATTCCACTGAAGGATTGGGAACAAGGGTCAAGCTCTCGGGATCTGAGGGTCCATGATTATGCACCAATAAGGGCCCGGCACTCAATCTAGGGCTGCGGTTGCAGAGGAAGGAGGGAGAAAAGGAGATCAACTCTGTAGTTTGCACCTTCGTTGAGAATCTCACTCACAACAACCGACAAACAAAGGAAAGGGGTCATGCGGTAGGGGCCTAGGGGCACTAGCAGTCAAAGCTGGAAATGGGATTAAAAAACAGCGCAGCAGCAGCTGTCAAGCCACTACAACGGGTCACGTGATAGAGAATAGAGACAAGAATGAATAATGGGATTTGGCATGCAAATTGCACTACGGACATCTGCAGTCACCATTGTCCCGCTAGCGTAAACGAATGGGTTCCTAATTTCCTTGTAAATTTAGAAATTCCAATCAGCAAACTGATAATGGAATGAAAGTGATTGGACGAGTTGAGGCGCATACCAGGGTTTAAAGAGGCGTTGTTGCTTAGAATGCCGGAGAAGACCTCCAACTTGTTCATGAAACGTGTTGAACCTCGATGAGTTCTGGCTCTCTCCAAACATGATGGTATATCATTGCACCATCCACCACCCTGGGCTCAATTTAGACCAGAAATTTTGTAACTTGTCAGAATTCTATGGCTTGGAATTTTTTATTTTTTTATGCTCTTTAGTGTCGCACTTCCTCTTACATAGCAATGGCATGTATTTCCCATTCAATAACCACTAATGGCCGATTACATTATAATCAAATTTTTTAATTTTTTTTTTATTTCGTAAATGTTAAAGTACAAAAAGTGATTCAGTGTTACTTTAAAAAAAAAAAATCATGTAATCTTGCATGTATCCAAACAAACTTACGTACGTGACATGAAAAAAGCCACAAGAAGCTCAATATGAGTCGTAAGAAGTACAAGCACGGTTCTCCGCTACTTGTGGCAAGTCTCATTTATTTAATAAACGAATTATTTAGACTAAATCCCCGAGCCATTTTAAGAGAAACAAGAAGAGACAAAGAAAAAATTTTTGAGAAGAAAAGACAACAAAGGATGGTGGGTTGACAATAATGCCAGTTTATCATCTTTTATTTACTCCCAGAATTATTATTATTACTACTTTTTTTTTTTTGGACCTTTTCTTACCACAAATGTCACATCCGGCCGTCCTTACCGAATTATAAACATCACACGCTAATGCACCAAAATGTTTACGCATGGGCATTATTGATTTGACTTCAATATTTGCTAAATTCTTATTGGCCCAAATCCTCGAACATGCATTGTGCTACTGAATTGAATTGAGGTGGAATCAAAGCATTGCTAGGTTGAAGAATAAACAGAGGTTGGCGGTATATTCGTTCTACGTTAGAAAGAAAAGAACAAAGAGACGGTACAAATAGCACTAGAAAGGGAATGCAAAAGTATAAAGGAAAGGATAGCCAAAAACAGCACCAAAAGTCAAGAGAGAGAACCACTTACCTCGAACTGCAGAAGCCAATTGCGTGCCCCTGCTCCGAATCCTCTGTCCAGATGATAAGCCGGCAAGCTTCCGTCCAAGCAATCTACGAATAGGTAAAGTGCCCGCCAAAATTAAAATATACTACTACTATACATAAATAAATAAAATGGCTTTATAAAAAAGGGCGTACAGGCTCCAAGAACCGAAGCGTTTCGAACAAGAGTCATGTTCACCAAAGTCCGGTTGTCCCCGTTTTGCGAGTATACCCACCATGGCGCGCATGATAGCGCGATAAAGCAGCCGATTACGAGCTGAGTCGGCAGCATATTTTGGTTCATTATCTCCTTCGTTCTTCCCTGTGCTTTTAACCGGAGTCACAATGAAATACTATATACTATAGACACGGATGTATTCGTTCATTCGCTAACAAAGAGAAAGAGTTGGTCAATCAATTAATACTATATGAATAACGGATCAGATTGATGACCAGTCCGGCCCCCAGACTCCTTTTTATATCCCCGGCGGAAGACTGGAGAGACCAGAGAGTGGGAGAAAACGAGAAACGTACCGATGTTACCCCGAATTAATTGATAACTTAAGTGCAAAGTGGTGGACGTTTCATTGAACAAATTCTCATCCAAGTTGGGAAGGGGGAAAAAAACTTGAAAGATGAATTATTGCGAAATTTAATATTGGAATACTGAATAAGCTAAAACGGATGGATGCAAAACTAGAATTCTGGGAAAAAGAAAAAACAATCGAGTCAGAAACGGGAGGGAGACGAGAAACCTGAGACTGAGACGAAAGCCAAAAGTGATGTGATATACATAAACAGTAGTACTACAAGAAGAAAGCCACAAATGGAAGGGAGGAGAGCTGCGTCCTTGTGAACGGAGGGAAGGAGGCTGAAGAAGGAAAGTGAAGAGGGTAATCGAACAGGACGGGGAGCTAATGGAGTAGTACCCCTTTTATGGAGTCAATAGGAGATTTATCATTGGTGGAATGAAAATAGGTATGAAATACGTAGTTTAATAAATGGATAGTACCCTGCTAGTAATAGTGTAATACTACATGAGCGTGGTTCCCAAGTGCAGTGCGGGAATGTTGGATAACGATTAAGGATGAACACAGCGATTGCAAAGCCCGGGGGCCAATAGCCCATTGGGTTTCTCTCCTCAATTGTGGGACCCCTCCGAAGACAGATGTCTTAGATAATTGGTGGACCATGGTCCATGACTGCTGCGGCTGACGGTCTGTGTAAGTACTCAGATCATAGATGCAAATGCAAGTCATTTGAACTACACAATCCAAAATTATGCTGTACCAGACCCAATGCTAGCCGCACGATTGTATATTGTGACCGGTCGCACGATCAGTAAGTAGATCATTACACTAATGAATTAACGTTTGCGAGTGTGTTTTTTTAAAATAAAAAAAAAACTATACCCTCAATTCATTGTTCTCAAACAGTATTTTGAATGATTTAAATCGTTACTATCTAAAGTTCAAAATTACTTATTTCACTGTACAAGTGAATTTAACTTGAGAATATGATGCCAAAAGGTACAATAGAATCTCACGACAATGTATTTAGTAAATAATAGTACTTTGTTTATGTAGTAGTGAGTTTTTTTTTTACACCCTGTCGTCAATATACAAATTTTTCTACATTAATATAAATTTAAATCATGCGCATGTGACTGAATGACATACATTAATCACTACATTATCGACCGAAGTACAAAAAGGTTAATACTTATTTTACGAGATATGTACATCTTGCATCATTCTGATGAACGACACAACTCGTTTGGTGGCCGATGAATATGCAATTGACTTTCACAGTCTCACTTGCTTTTCGTTTGGTGGCTGGCCGCCGAGCGTTTTTGACGATCGTTGGCTTGGGGCAAAGACGCAGGAGAATTAAGAGTGGGAAATGGTCCGTGGTTGATGATGGGGACTTGTGAGGATTGAAGAGTCTGCATCATTTGAGGTTATAATTTTTAAACATAAAATTCTCATTGATCAGCCCGATGGACGTCGTGAGCTATTTCCTAGTTCTGGCATTACACGAGAGTAGGTTGCATCATTCATCCAAGCAAGCTTCACTCAATCATTCGCGAAGCGAGCAAGGGCGAGGCGTTTTCGTGAGCTGCCATTTTTTTTTTATTTTTTTTGGAGGTTCCGCTTATAGTTAAAGAGTTTGTTACGCCAAATTTGTTTCTTGCGATGTAAGGAAAAGAACCGAAAGTCTTTCTTCATTGATGGAAGATAAATGATGATGTTGCGACAGTTATGATTCTTTGCAAAAACTGGTAAGACTACAAAAATTTGAATTCCGGCATTAACATCAACCATCATATATAATTAATGCAGTGGGGCAACATCGGCCATCGGATCAAGGGCCCAAGCACAGCCCAAGGGAACGTGCGCATGCATCATTAGTTGTTTTCCAGTAGGCCTAGTGGTAATATGTTAGGCCCGAGACTCGACCGAAATAGGCGTAAAATTTTGTACTGTATTTTTTATTTTCTTTTTTTTCACCTTAAAAAAATGGAGGATTCTATTTCAGGCTTTCAGCAAGGCATATTAGCCTTAAAGGCTCTCATTAGATACAGGTCATGAGATCGAATCCCTTGACATGTATTTATTTACAGAATTTTTTGGAAGATTCACCAACGGGTGCAAAGGCATCGATTTCGTCCGATGGTAGTTCAATCCCCTCCGAATTCTCGCTCTACCCATTTGGACACCCTCTCTCAAAGCAAGACATATTAGCTCAAAGGTGACAAAATGGACCAACGCCGCTTTTTGCCGGTTCACATTGAGTTTATGACGACTGTCGAGTGTATATTTTGATGAGTCGCTCGTGTAGATTATCAAGTTCGCTCATCAACAAATCATTTTATGAGCAAAAATACAAGCTTACTATATATCAAGTACGGGTGCGTTGTAAAGCCGGCCAATTACATTGCGTCACATGTCTCTTCTCTTTTGCTCCGATAAGCTGATTGGACAATGAGTTGGAGCTTTTCCTTTAAATATCCTTTCCAATCTCCCACATGAAGTAATTTTAAACATTCTAGGCTTTTTTCTGTAAAATTGAGAAATAACTCGTAACTAATTTGAGTGTCAGACTGATCCTAAGGATATATTGTAGGGACTCTTCTCAATTATGTTTTTTAGGATTTCGTCAAGCATACAGTACAATAAGTCGACTCAAACAAAAAGAGTTCGACTCATCCCAAAACTCAGCTCGACTATTCCCAAGAGCTCAGCTTGTTTGGCCATCTAAATAGTTCAGCTTGTTAAAATTCTAATTTTATAATTAGCGTTATAAAAACTCTCCTTTGAATAAAAAACAGTAAAATTTTATGAGCATACTGAAGAAGCGCTGAGCTTCCCCGGACCGAGCTGACCTGATGAGCTCGGCGTGCTGACGAGAAGCACGTACTCCTACCCTGCAAAACAAACAAGAAGAGATCCCTTGGGTGACTGACAGGGGAGCCCCGAGGTGGTCCCCGAGGGCACTCCGACGGTCAAGTTAGTTTTCCGGTGAGGGAAATTTATTGAGAGTAAAATAGTTGGGAATGTTTTGCCAATAGTGGGCGTACCTTGTGCAGTGGATGTGCGTTACCATTTATACATGTTGGCAAGTCCGACCTCCGTACGTTTTGGGACCTGCCCAAAATAGTCTCAATCCCGCGCTGAGGGAGATCTTTCCCGCCCTCTGCGAGATTGTTCTTTGAAACCATTCGGAGTCCTAGCGGCGGTGTGCCTCAAGATGGCTGCCATGGGCCTGAGGTCCAGCCCAACTCTGGTCTTCCTGGGATACCACGTATCTCGACCCAGGACGGGGCCTCTGCACATACCACCCAAACGCAAGACTTCATTACATGATGACAAAATATGAAGAGCTTGTGAGCCCATGACAAGCTAACGAAGAATAAGGGCTCGTCACTCTATGATGAGTTTAACATCCAATATGAGCTCTTAACTCCATCACGAGTTCAGTATTCAAGAAGAGCTCATCACCCTTTGACGAGCTTAATGCCTGAAAAAACTCACCACCTCGATGATGAAGTTAATATATATGATTAATTATAATTTATCTATATAAACTATACCCTAATTTTCACTTTGCTTTCCACCCTAATCCTGTATTACTTAATTCTCTGAAAAACAAAAATATCCCTCTACTATGCTTAATATTTATCTTTAAATTATCTTCTCCATTTTTTTGATGAAATTTAACATGTGTTTAATCTTGAACATTGTAATTGATGGTGATGACGTTTTATATGAGAGGAGTATATTTATTATTATTTATTTTTTTTAAAATGATAAAGAAAAGGTCCCAATAAGATAAAACTATCATACAAAAAGAAGTCAAAATGACATGTGATTGAATGATTGTAAAAGATTAGACAATTGATTTTGAATTATTTATTTATAACAAAATATAATACAAACACTTCTTTAATTTCTTATGGAGAATAGATGAAATTGATTTTTAATTAACTAATTATAAGAAAAATAACATAGTTTTTTCAATTTTATAAATTAGCAACTAGACATTTTAAATTTTTGGTAAGAGAAAATTTTTATTTGCTCATAAAAAATTGAAAACATAAGACTAATTTGGAGAAAAAAAGAAGAGGGAAGAAAGAAAAAAAAAAACTAGCATAATAGAGGGGTAACTTTGTCTTTGTACGAGTTTAAGTGGCACAGAAAAAGGTTAAGAAGTAAATTGAACATTAGAGTATATGATAAGATAATAAATTATAGTTAACCCTAATATATATTGGCCAACTGGGTCAACTCTGTCTATTATTTGGAACCGATACATAATACCATAGAAATCTCAGGAATGGAAATGCAATATCAACCATTTTTCCAACAACTTACTTTCACTTATTTATTGATTTTTTGGGTAATGATAATATTTGTATAATATAATCTATCTTATTCTATAGGGAAGGATAGTTTAAAAAATCTATGTAAGAGATTAGTAAATATACAGATCTGATTAGATCGAAGGGGTGCTCTGTAAGCCTGTCAATCAGACCATTTGAGTCGGGCTTTCATAAACTCCGATTCAGTTCATTTTATTTATAACATTTTCGAATTTCGTACCATGAGTTTCAAATTAATAAATATGAAAATCATACTCAACTCATAAAATATTCAAATTTTGAGTCTTATTCAAGTTTAGCCTAAATTTATTTGTTACTTCTCAATTTTCTTAATATAATTATTATAACTATGAAGTTGTAAAACTAATTTAATATTCATAGAACTACAACATTAAAACTAAATATGAATAAATGATAGTTCTTAAAAAGTATATAAACTAAGAAATTTTCAACAATATTTATATTTAATTCATTCAAAGTACATAAAAATAGTAATAAAATATATTGTCATAAACCAATACATAGTTAGAGGTTGAAATTTCTTCATAACCTTATGATTTGAATCTAAATATATTTGACGATTTGTATTAATGTTAGGAATTCTAGACCAAAAAGAAATCAACCAATATTATGCAAAAAAAAAAAAATTACTCAATCAATAAGAAAAGTTAAAATTGCAGTTATGCATTACTAATATTGGTTCTCAAGAAAGTTAGTAGAGGAATTTTCAGATGTATTTTTGTGTTTTGTAATTTTGTATATATTTAATATTTAGTAATAATATATTTGGATATATAATTATAGAGTAATTCTTATATATACTGACGGTGTATATACTATGACGGTTGGATATATGACTCATATATAAAAATTGAGTTTCAAATTTAAATTCGAATTCTATATCATACATTTAATGGTAAAAATGTATAGAAGATTAATCCATAATTATATATAATATCAAAATATAAATATTATATATATCATTATATATAATAGGTAATTAAAGGGTCGGACCTATATCAAATTTGAGATTAATGAGGTCTGAATTCGAATCATATTTAATTCTACCATAATTTTAGATTTTAGATCAGATCGGCTCACTAAATGGTCAAGTTTATCAGATTTTTTTGAGGTTGAAATTCCCTAGAGATGAGGTTGAAATTTTGACTTACAATTAAAAAAGAGATTTAGTCCCTTTTTGGCTCAATGGTTACTTATTTAACCACTTATTTATTGAGGTTGAAACCCACCTAAAACCCAAAAAGAGATTTAGTTCCTCTTTGACTCAATGGTTACTTATTTAATCACTTATTTGGCTCAGTGGCTCAGAGGTTACCTACAACCCAAAAAGAGATTTAGGTCTCGCTTGATAAAACTGAATCTGAATTCTGAAGTCTGAATTCTGAAATCTGAATACTGAAATAATTAATTTGCTGAATTTTAAGCATTGAAAAAATATATGAATGTCTGAATTTTAATGCTAAACCTATTTATACTGTTTGATAAATATTTATAGCTGAATACTTAATAAGTTTAATTTGACAATTTTGCCCTTTTATCCTTTCATTCAAAAAAGAAATAGAATCTATGATTTAATTAGTTTAAAATTGTAAGGTATGAAAATGACAATATTTATTTTTAAATCAAATTAATATAAAAGATAAAATATATTATATGAGGAGTATGAAGAACATGTGAAAATCATTAAAAAGGAAGAAAAGAGAAACTATAAAAATCGTTAGATAGAGAATATTAGGTTGTTTAATTAAATAAGAATTTTGAACATAATTAACAAACAAGGGTAGATTTGGTAGATAAGATAAGATAGTTGAAATAATTCTATTGATTTTTATCAGAATTAAGCATTCAGTTAGGATTCTTGTGCTGAAAAAAATACACATAGGTTCAGTACTGCTTAACAAGTTCAGAAAATAGATTTTCATAACACTCAAAACATTTGAATATCTGAAAAAATTCAGATTCATCACTTTTTTATGTTATCAAACATACATATAAGTCCTTTTTTGGCTCAGTGGCTATTTATTGATCAGATTCGGAGGAAACATTTGAATCTCCAAGGGAGAACAGGTCCATTGTTCCAAGGAAAACATAAATAAAAGAGTGGAGAGTGAAGACTGCAGAAGAGGTTTTTCAAACTCTTTATTGAAGTCCAAGAGAAGTCCACTTGCCAAAACCCTTCCCCAAATTCAACGCACCGACGCACCGAAAATTGCAGTGAGTTGTAGTTTCTCTCAGTTTGCTTACTTTGGCTTTATGTTGTTTCAGATCTTCGTAGTTTTCTATTGGATCCTTCGTCGATGATGTTAGCCATTAGTATGTATTGTTTCTGCAACATCTATCGATATTTATTAATATTGTCTAAATTTCGGGGTAGGAATTGCTTTAGATGATTCAGTACGAGTCCTACGTTGACGGGAAAAGTGAATTTTTGCTGCATTCATATTTTACTTGTTGAATTTATGATGAAATAGTTTTCCCCCCTATTTTGCTGTTCTAAATCCCCAAATATAATTTAAGCACGATGTCAAAGCGGTAGCATTAATTTGTGGGATTTTCTGAAAGGTAAAGTGATATGCAATTCTTTGTCTAATTGATTTCTGAAGCCTAGAGGTAACATATTCAACGATGCAATTTCCGGCTGTTGGGTGCCTGTAATTTTCCCTTTTTTAATCAAAAAAATTATTTCTTCTATACGAAGTAGAGCTGGATTCTTGCTTATTACATTAATAGTTTCTGAAATGCATTCTCACCTGATTGTCAGCTGACTTGCATGCAGCTGTTCATTTACCTTTTCAGGTTGCTGATTTTGGGGTCTGATTGTTCAGTTAAAAATAGAATTTTAGCTTGCAAAATTGTTATTCCGTAGAATGGCAATTTCAGTGAGGGATAGAATTGTGAGGCATTTTGCAATATAGGCTGACCACTAATAGTAATGGCGTGTTCTGTTGGCTTTTGAAGACAGATTGTTTGGTTTTGACTATTGGGGGCAAGCTAGTTATTATCAAGATGGAGTCTTTATGGAAGCTTTTCTATTTGCTGGAACCGGCACCTCTCACTCTTATTCTGACTGCCATAGCCGTGACGTATGGATCTGCTTTTCGAGCTCTGAACTATGGAAAAGAAATGGAGCGAAATCGGGATCTGTCTGAAGCATCAATTACTTTAGACAGGTCCCAGGCCTTGATGATCCCGGTCATGAGCTCTTGCAGTTTGCTTTTGATGTTCTATTTATTCTCTTCTGTCTCCCAACTCCTCACTGCATTCACTGCAGTTGCCTCAGCATCAGCCCTGTACTTTTGCCTATCCCCATATGCTGCTCATGTCAAGTCCCAATTTGGTTTGCCTGACCCATTTGTATCTCGGTGTTGTTCGAAGTCGTTTACCCGGATCCAAGGCCTTCTTGTATTGCTATGCTCAGGTGTTGTAGTAGCATGGCTTGTTTCTGGCCACTGGATATTGAACAATTTGCTGGGAATATCCCTTTGTATTGCTTTTGTGAGCCATGTGCGCCTTCCGAACATCAAGATATGTGCAATGCTTCTCATTTGTTTGTTTGTGTATGATATTTTCTGGGTATTCTATTCAGAGAGATTTTTCGGATCAAATGTTATGGTATCAGTAGCAACACAGCAAGCATCTAATCCTGTACATACTGTGGCCAATAGCTTGAGTCTTCCTGGATTACAGTTGATTACCAAGAAGCTAGAATTGCCGGTCAAGATTGTCTTTCCGAGGAATCTATTAGGTGGTGTAGTGCCTGGAAACTCTGCTACTGATTTCATGATGCTTGGCCTTGGTGACATGGTAATTCTTGAGTTTGTTCCATTTATTGTGTTTCTGGATATGTATGTTCTGAACATTACTAGCATCACAAGTTGCTGTCTCTATTTAGAGAAATGAGAAATATTCCAATTCTGCAAGCTTTTTTCATATGATTGTTGTCAGTTTCCTTAACACCCGCACTATCAGGGCTTTCACTTACTTTTTAACTTGTTTGTAAATATTGACTGAATATGTGTAGTTTACATTTGCCATACTCTACAAATGCTCATTTTGAACAGGTTCTGCTATATTGCATTCCACGTGTTTGGTATATGTTTTCATAGTTCCAGTACAGGTTTTATGGGAGTTGTCTGACTACATTAAATTTTCAAAGACTACTTTCACTTATGTTGGAGTTTGTTAGATTTGCTAAAATCCTCGTTGACAAGTAGAGCATGGCATTTTGTGGCACTATTCAGCTTGCAAACATATTACCTGCTACAACTGTCATTTGAAGAATACTAAAGGACTGGGTAGGTGGCAGAATTTGAGTATTCTTAGATTTATGCTATGTGTGTGCCTGAGGCTCTAACATTTCTGATATTGGGTATGCATGCATGATGATGTGTCTATAGAATATGTGTATATTTACCATTCATGTATAGACTTGTTCCATTCTTCAAATGCAATTTTTTTTTTTAAAGTTAACTTTTGGTGAAAAATTAGAAATTCTTCATTGTCTTTCCTTTTTGGCGTAGTGGATTTTATGCTGGCATTGCTGTCTTTCTATGTTGAATAACAAACTGAGCTCATGCCATTGTATTGGCTTTTGCAGGCTATTCCTTCAATGCTTTTGGCATTAGTTCTTTGTTTTGATTACAGAAAAAACAGGGATTTGTCAAATTCCTTGGATTCGTCAAAGGGGTGTAAATATATTTGGTATGCCCTTTCTGGATATTCAGTTGGACTTGTTACTGCCTTGGCAGCTGGAATTTTAACGCACTCACCACAACCAGCACTTTTGTATCTGGTAAGTTCCGTGCTGTAAAATCCATTATGCTCTTCTGAATTCGAACCAAAATATTTTGATTATTCTCTGTGGAACCCTTTAGCTTCTGCAGCTTCTTCTTTTCCATTTTCTTTGCCTTTTCACATAGTTTCTGCATAATTTGTGAGTGAAGGGAGTTGAGTTTAGCACAGTATCAGATACCTGATATACAAAAGTACCAGAAGATTTTGTTCCTGGTGCTGTCAGATGTTGGATTGGTACCTCTTCGTTTCTTTTTCTTTGGGGTTCTGTCTTTGGTTTTTTGCTTTTTGGGCTTTTTTTGGGAGAGGAGGGGAAAAGAGAAAAAAAAAGGGGGGGCGGGGGAAGGTGTGTTTTGGACTCAACAAAATTTCGACGAAAGTTGTGTTTTGAACTTCATTTTCTGAGACTAATTTCTGGTGGTTATTGTATACACAGGTACCATCTACATTGGGTCCCATAATTGTCATGTCTTGGGTGAGAGAGGAGTTTGCCGAACTGTGGGATGGATCAACTCTAAACATTAATGAGAAGATGCATACACCGGAACCATGAGCAATCACGCGATCATCATTGTGAAGCCAGCGACGCTTGTAAATTCACTTGGGAGTTGGGATGGACATTCATCGGATTCCAAGTTGTGTGACGTCTAAAGCGGTGCTGGTTCCGCCTCAATTTGCCGTGAATACCTCGTCGGGGGGCCAAATACAACAAGGAGAATGGGGAATTGTAATCCTACATTTGGGTTTAGGATTGGTTCTGTAGTTTTAATTTGGAATTGCCTAACCAAACGATTATCAGAACAACAAAAATTGAATATGGAGACATTTAAAGGGACCAGTTAAAGTTGGTACCGTATTTGCTGTTTTGAGTTTGGAATGAAGCCTAAATGCTTTGTGATAGGGAATAAAAATAGAACGAGGGTTGCCGTGTGCATGCAGAGTAGAAAGGGCACATCATATTAATATATTTTATCAAAATGTATGTAAATTTTTCAAAATTTGTACCTCTTCGTGAATAACAGAACTTCCTATTCCTATTGCGCAAATTTTCCCATTGACGCCTATGATACAAAATTTACACATACTGGGACATAAAACCAAAATGATACGATTGGCAGCATTTTCTTTCTGTCCCGAACTTTTTATTCTAACGAGTTAATATCAAAGGAAATTTCTGGCGTCCTATTTTTCTTTAATTTAATTGACCTATTTTTAGCATAATTCTAGCTTCCGTATGACTACCCAACAACAAATTTTTTTTTTCCTGGCATCATATCTTTCATAATTTATTTAAATATAAAGAAAATGAAGAAGAACTTCTAGTCCCATTATGCTCTAGCCTTGAAAAGAAAAATTTCTTTAGACCGTTATTTTTTTTAAGAAATAGCGATGATGCTAGATAAGGCAAATGGTATTTGCATTCTAAAATAATCCTGAGACATTTCACCTTCTTTGTTACTGAGAAATTTGATGAAAGATTTAAATTTAACCTAAATCTCCCTAATTTTTTGAATTATTTAAGAGACATTTGAATTTATAATTCATCAATTAGCACAATATATTTTAAATATTATAATAATTTTTAATTTATAAATTTAAAATATCTCATAAATAATCTCTTATAAATAAATAGAAGGACTTGATAGAATTTCAAACTTTTATTCAAATCCCTCAAACACACGCAGCCTAAGTAAAAGGTCATGGAGTAGAATGTAGTGTTCAAAAACAATTTTTAACTTTTAAGTGCGAATATCATTTGCCCTGTATAAAAGGCAAAATCGAGTCCAACACCAGAATAAATAGCAAAATGACATATTATCGATCGACTAGTCTATACCAAAAGAAAAAATTTTTAAAAATAGAAAACGAAGAATACCCTACACGTCGTCGCATCAGTGCGTTTTGACTTATGAGCCGCTGCCACCGCCTCCGCCACCTCTTGAAGGTCTGCTTTTCCTACTCCTAATAAGACTGCTCGTTGACGCCACGGAACAGGGGAAGAAAAAGGTGGAGAGTAACAGAACTGCAGGAGGAGGAGGGAGGAGAAGGAGATGGGAACGTCGGTGCAGGTGAAGCCACTTTGCGGAGTCTACAATGAAAACCCCCTCGCCTACTTGGTCTCCGTCGACGGCTTTAACTTCCTCGTCGACTGCGGTTGGAACGACCACTTTGATACCTCTCTTCTGGAGCCCCTCTCCAGGTCCCACCACCCCACCCCCTTTCTATCTCCGTAATGTGTACCATTTTAAGTTTCTACTAAAGCGCGCACTTACATGGTAACTATCTGACACTTCATTTTCTTAGCGGTTGTTCTTGCAATGCTCCTGTATTAGCACCGTTGATTTTTGGTTTCAATTGGCTACGGAGTCATCTTGTAGTGGTTGGGCACCAGCGTAAACTATTACCTTAATTTTGTACTCATCTTAAGGCCATTTGAAGACTATGCAAGTAACACAATCAATTACGCCTGCTGCTAGGGCCTAACTTGCCTTTGTCGATTTTATGAGGTTGTACTTGTGCTTAATAGGTATAATGTCCAGATTAGGGAGAAATATGTCAAGAAGGTTAAATGTGCTTTAGATGCAGGTGCCTAGGCAAGTCGAACAATATGGCCTAGAAACCTAAACCCTAAACCCTAGTCATTCACCGGGGAAATAAGTAAAATCTATTTGGCATGCATATTCTGTAATGTGGGTTGCCTGAACCTCCATGATATATAGGTGGTCTTATGTTTGACTCAGGGGAACCCAATGGCTAGGTCCTTTTAGTTGCTACAAGATTTCACCTACTGTGCTGTTCAAAATTCCGATCAGTTATGTTGTTTTTTTATTTTACGCCTTTCAACATCTGGCCAATGCTAATGATTGCAATGTTATTCTCATCTTCTTGAGTTGCATACTAAAAAGGCTCTATTTAGCATTCAGGGTGGCTCCAACAGTGGATGCTGTCTTGCTTTCACACTCAGATACTCTTCATCTTGGTGCTTTGCCTTATGCCATGAAGAAACTTGGACTCTCTGCTCCTGTTTTTGCAACGGAACCTGTGTACAGATTAGGCCTATTGACCATGTACGATCAGTATCTCTCACGCAAGGTGAAATTTGGCTCTAGCATCTCAGATTTCCATTAGGAGTCTCTGACTTCCTCAGGCAGTTAGTTGTAGTTGAAATAATTTAACTTAACAAAGTATGCAATATGCATAATTGCCATTACCGGGTTCAAGTGAAGGAGACTTTCTTTAATTTTTTTTTCTTAAGAAGTTGATGTTTTTGCCTTACATTATTCTGGTATCAGGATCCCAGTTCTTCTGGATCCTGATCCACTTGATGACTACTAATCAAAACCTGATAATTTCCTCTCAATGCTACCCCTCGCCCACTCTTTTCTTCTTGCGCAAAAGGTCTGTCAGAGCCCTTTTATTTTAGGTTATCTAATTTTTAAACCTGCTATAGTTTGTTATAGATCCACTTAGAGCATCTAGACCCCTTCTCTTGTTTTTTTTCCTCTCTGTATAGTGTAAAAGAGGATCATCCATAGGACAGAGTAAAACTGTTTCCATAAAGCCTCTGGTTCTGATATTATCTTGAAATAGGGAACTTTAGCTCGATGAACTATCAAATATTCTCATGTGCCATGTAAGATCCTTGAGCTTTTGCCTTTTGAGTATGCATGTTGCTAGTTTTCTGATAAGCTTTCCTCTGTTAATAGTCATAAACTGTTGCTACTACTTTTTTGGCCTTCACAGTACCCTTTCAAATATAAAAAGGAAACTCGAGGGAAGTCTCATCTCATACTTTTCTGAACTATGACCAGTGTCATTGTGGTTTTACATTCAAGGATTCTGTTATTTTCATCAATTATCTACTAACTGTGGCCTTTACAATCATTGCTTATCTAATCAAAGTTATGCCTTTTGCAGCAAGTATCCGAGTTTGACTTGTTTACATTGGATGATATCGATTCTGCTTTCCAGAACATTACTAGATTAACCTATTCTCAAAACTATCATATTTCTGGTAGGTTATTTTCTCTCATTTTAATCTGATCTTCATGAACTGAGGTGCTGGCATCATGTTTGTTCGTTATCGTCTGGATTCTATATTTACTTTCACTCTTCTGGTCTGGCCAATCATACTTTTTTTTTTGAAGTCTTGAAAGTAGAAAAGAGAGATCCTATAAGATAAGTTTTGGTATTTGTTATGTCTAAAGATGGATTTGAAGAGCAGCTAACTCATGGTGGTTTTGCATGTTGCATTTCTCTTTAATGTTTAGTTGGTTTGAGTTGATGCATCTGGCTTGGTACAAGTGAAACCCTGCTGCTCATCTAAATTGACAATAAGATGATAAAATGTTGTCAACATCTTCAGATGTGTTTATGAATACTGACTAGACTTTATGGGAATTTTTTGGTGTTAGACATGACTTAGAAAATAGTATATCATCAATAATTCTATTTTCTGTTCTGCTTCTGATTTTCTAAAATCTGATAACCTACATAGGGAAGGGAGAAGGAATAGTTATTGCTCCCCATGTAGCTGGTCATCTATTAGGTGGTACAGTTTGGAAGATTACAAAGGATGGGGAAGATGTTATCTATGCTGTTGACTTCAATCATCGTAAAGAGAGGTTATGTACTGTGAATTACTACATATTTGAAGTGTTTTGTAAAACAGTTACGATCCTCTATGTGGGTTTGGAAACGCTTATGTAATGTTTTTTAATTTTTTTATCAGGCATTTGAATGGAACTGTCTTGGAGTCATTTGTTCGTCCAGCAGTCTTAATTACAGATGCCTATAATGCCTTGAACAACCAGCCATCAAGACGTCAAAGAGACCAAGAATTTCTGGGTAACAATCTCTCTCTTTATATATATATATATATATATATAAATTATTAGTCTAATTACTACTGATTTTCCACCTTTTCATTACAAAACGTTCAAGCAGCACCCACATGCATATTTAGTCAGTGCGATGAAAAATTTATTGCCTATTATGTTGCTCTTTTATCTCTCTATTTTCTTTAGATGCCATTATGAAGACCCTAAGAGCAGATGGAAATGTATTATTACCGGTGGATACTGCTGGTCGAGTATTGGAGCTGATACTAATATTGGAACAGGCTAGTTGGTGTAGAGTTTGAAGTTTGTTCATCCTTAATCTATTTGTAATGATTCTGAATCTTGATATTTTGGCACCAAATGCAGTTCTGGGAACAGCATAAATTGGCCTATCCGATATTCTTCCTCACGTATGTGTCATCTAGCACAATTGATTATGTAAAAAGTTTTCTTGAATGGATGAGTGATTCAATAGCGAAGTCTTTTGAGCACACACGTGACAATGCTTTTCTTTTGAGGTATGATATCTTACTCTCCATTTTTTTTGATCTCTTTATAAGGCACATCATAACTGTTGTAGCTAAAGTTTTCTGTGAAAAATACTGCTGACCAAATTTTCATGTAGTTTTTCCTTCTATACCTATGGAACTGCAGAACTTCGGATTATATTTTGCCACAAATACCTTTCTGCTGTTGTCTCTTTTCGCTGTTCTATAGTGCAATAGTGCTTTACAATATGCTTTTTTGCTGTTCTTTAGTGCACTAGTGCTCGACAATATTCTTTTTTGTTGATAAATTGCCAATGTTTTCTTTTTTAAAATGGTTTAGACTTTCTCATGTGCTTGTACATGTCTGTTCTATCTGTGACCTGCAGGCATGTCAAACTTTTAATCAACAAGAGTGATCTTGAAAGTGTTCCAGATGGCCCAAAGGTCTGCATCCCTGTTTGCTTATCAAAAAACCACCTTGACTTCTTGATCAAGTATTTTAAATAATACGTTGTTTGAGAGTTTCTCTGATTTAGGTTGTTCTAGCATCCATGGGCAGTCTAGAAGCTGGTTTTTCACACGATATTTTTGTTGAATGGGTTTCTGATACCAAGAATCTTATACTTTTTTCCGAAAGAGGCCAGGTATGTTCTGAGCCTTTTGCCTCACACTGTTTCTATTTTTGCATAGTTGATGTTAGTGATGGCATCGTCTTGCAATAATTGCTCTGATGACAAAAGTGTCATGCTTTTGCCTGGTGAATTTACTCCCTATCCCTGCTTTTAACTCTTTCTTGTCAACTGCTTGATCCGATAAGGGACTTTTTTACAAATACTTCTTGCTCTATTGGATAGAAAATGGTTCTTTTTGCCCCCTAGATATCCAAATAGTTCTTGTTCTATTAGATAGAAAATTACTGGATTGTAAGGTCTCTGGTTGTCATTGTTTGAAAAGCCCAAACATTGTTTTGGTTGCGAAGTCCCAGGTATATTCGCTGGAATTGCTTTTCACTACTGGTTCTTTTGCACTCAGCTTTGTCTAGACATTTCAATGGACTTGAATTGGTTCATTAGCTTTTGATGCATTTGAATTTCACCCTGCATTTAAGGAAATGAATGTAAGAAAGATGTTGTATCATAATGCAGAAATTTAGTTTGGATTCTGGTTATAAATAGAGGTATCTTTCTATAATAATAAGCAAACTCAACATTTGTTTACTGTTATTGGATCTCGTGTTGACCTGCAATCCATTACTCTATTGGCCTAGTGGCAGTGTTTCTTTAGTTCAATTGGAGTTAGTGCCTTCAAGAAAATAGATAAATTCCAGCTTATGGTGGTAAACCTGTGTGCATCTGCTTCTTAGGGATTATGTTACTGCGAACTAATTGACCTGGCCTATCTGTAGCATTTTAGAACATAAAATCGGTTTTGACTTCTCTTTTCTCTGTTCTCCCTTTTGAGTTCATTTTTGGAAGAGGTTTAGGAGTACTGGATGTGAGTAACCATTTGGTGCACAAATTTGAATTATCTCCAGGGCACGAGTTAGTTCAGGATATCATCTTTTGGCTTTATGTCTAATAATGTATTGTGTGTAGTTTGGCACTCTAGCTCGTATGCTTCAAGCAGATCCACCGCCTAAAGCTGTTAAAGTTACTATGTCAAAGAGAGTACCCTTGGTTGGGGAAGAATTAGCTGCTTATGAAGAAGAGCAAAATCGAATAAAAAAGGAGGAAGCTCTTAAAGCTTCTCTTATTAAAGAGGAGGAATCAAAAGCATCTCTTAGGACTGAGCTTCCTGTGAACGACCAGATGGTTCTTGATGCTAACAATACCCATAGTTCCTCAAATGGTATGCTTTAGTCTCTTGGAAAACAAGATTCAGCTACATATAAGTTGCATTTTCTGCTTAATGTGATAAATTTTAAGATGATATCAAATGGTAAAGTACTAAAAATCTCCCGGTTTTCTATAAACAGGGGAAGCAAGGTGTAAACCGTAAGATTGGGTATAATAGTTAAACGTCTATTTAGTATTAGTTTGTCAATTTGTTGTGTTCTTTTCTTTAATTCTATTTTTATCTTTATTTGGTCTTCATTTATTCTTTGGTTTAGAAACATTATACTGCTAAGTTATACATTTGCCATACATGATTCCATTGTCTTTCAAACCAAGAAAAAATTGAATCAAGACTCATGCAGTCATACTTTCCCATCTAAGGTCATTAAAGACCTTACTGGAAGGATGTCTTGATTTTTCCATTAAGATCGTTAAAGACCTTATTGAAAGGACAGCTGGGTTATAGAAATTTATTGGTTTGGCCACCTAGTGTTCAAATCAAAGATAGGAAGACATAGGATTAATTTTCCCTCTTTATCTTAAATCTTGTTTTGTGTAACATGCAGCAATTGGCCAACGTAGTGAGGCTTTCAGGGATGTACTAATTGATGGATTCCTACCTCCTTCAACTAGTGTTGCCCCAATGTTCCCATTCTATGACTGCTCGAGTGAATGGGATGATTTTGGTGAAGTCATCAATCCAGATGATTATGTAACTAAAGATGTCAACATGGATCAGATGCTAATGCCTGTGAGTATCCTTCAGAACCATTTGATTCTTTTATTGTTCTGTCATGATTTATGCAATGCTTCTTAATGTGCTATGTTTCCTTTGCAAGAACCATTTTAGTTTTAGATCACGTATGTTAAAAATTACATAATGAATATGGACTTCAAAATTATTGACATACACATTGGGTAAAAAAATCTATCTTACCCTTTGATGACCACTTTGTCAGATAAAGATGCATAGACCTATCCTTCTAAAACCTTCTGTGGGTTCATGTCATGTCAACTGGGTTCCTCTATTTTGTTGTTGCTGTGATGTAACTTTCAATGTGTACAGAGCATGACAATTGGGTGATGCTTAGTGTTGGTGTTGGTTTCTACATCCGCTTGGATGCATTCTTAAGCATCTAATGAAATCTTCCTCTTAGGTTGATGGAGACCTGGCTGGAAAACTTGATGAAGGATCTGTTAGTTTGATACTTGATACAACACCTTCAAAAGTCGTTTCTACTGAGCTGACGGTAAGTTTCAGTTGACTCTTAGATTTCTGTAGGCAATTCTTACGATGTGCAGAAGCTTCGGATTAGTATAGATAGGAATTTCTAAATCTAAAAAAAATAAAAAAGCAAAAACACTCTTTCTGTTCTTCTCAAATAATTTCTTTTTATCGAATGCTTTTGATGCAGATTTTTGCTAGTTTTAACTTTCAAAATTTTCCCTGCAAGTTTCTCTCTTAGCTAAGAAAATTCCTTTGTATCTGCTGCTACTCTGTGCTTTGGATGTAAGGGAAACAATATGCCATGGATTGCTTAAAGCAATAGTAAGGATTTAGAGTGATGGATTGAATTGCCAAAGATTATTTGCCACATAGTGAAATTGGAAAATTTGGACTTCACCTTTTCCTCATGCTAAGTATGTTTCTTTCCAAAAGGAACTCGATCCCTCAGAATTATCTTTGCTTTGAGTATTTTCGATAGAGGTGGGAATTCAGAGAAAGGCAATCCTGTTTCTTATGGACAGGTTGATAGATGATTAAATGAAGTATGAAATGCTGCTAGGAAGGAACTAAAGTGTATTTGTTTACTTCCTTCTAGAGTTTCTGCAAAGTGGATAGAGAGCCTTTCTTACTGACTTGCTTACCTGATGCATGTATCACATGGTAGCCTATCAGTCCAACTGGTTGTTTAGTTTGGACCTGGTTTGCTTTTACCTGTTTCTTGAACTGTATTACATTCACATTATATGGAATTAGGATTCTTAATATGCCTAGCTGTTTTTCAAAATTTCGAAGTATTCTCGCTTAATTATTTTCTTTACCTCAATTTGGATTTTGTCATTTGATACTCTAATTTTCTAGGTCCAAGTAAAGTGTTCTTTGATTTATATGGACTTCGAGGGCCGGTCTGATGGCCGATCAATCAAATCAATTCTAGCCCATGTAGCCCCTCTTAAGTTGGTACTGAGTGCTTTCCTTGTCTTATTTTATTTGAAGAGTTGAAGTTTCTTCGCTTAAACAAAGTCTCATGTGTTGTCAGCAAAAGCGATTTAGAAGCCCCCTTTTTTTTTCAAATTTTCTTTTGAATTTATATTGTTTCCTTCTTTTGGAGGTCCTGGTCCATGGATCAGCAGAAGCCACCGAGCATTTGAAGCAACATTGTTTGCAACATGTTTGTCCTCATGTGTATGCTCCCCAGATTGAGGAGACAATAGATGTCACATCCGATTTGTGTGCCTATAAGGTAAAAATACTTGCAATATATGTGTGTATGTGCCTTGATATTTAAGGACCTTGGACTAACTTTTTTCTCCTAATTTGGTCTTTAGGTTCAACTTTCGGAGAAACTAATGAGTAATGTCCTGTTTAAAAAGGTAAGGACTTTGCTGTCTTGTCCATGTTGCATCTCAAATGTGTATTATCGGTGCATGCATTTGTAATTTTACTGTCGGACATATGTTGGATCATGTTTTGCCAAGCTGAGATTGTGTGTCAATTGGGCTGGGATATACCGCCCCCCCCCTCTCTGTCTGAGTCTCTCCTGTGTTGTTAATTGCAGCTGGGAGAATATGAAATAGCGTGGATTGATGCTGAAGTGGGGAAGACAGAAAATGGCATGTTATCTTTACTTCCTCTTTCATCTCCTGCTCCACCACATAAAACAGTGCTGGTAGGTGATATTAAAATGGCAGATTTCAAGCAGTTTCTTGCAAGCAAGGGTGTCCAGGTACACTATAGCTTTGCATCAAGTGGACAAATTTTGTCTCTTGTTGTAGAGAAAGTAAGAATCAACATTGTTACCAAGCGCTGAGTGCTTGCCTGCTTTCAGAGATAATCTTGTGAAACCATGTTATTGCAATAGAGGCCTTAGGGAACTTTGCTCATCGTTGCACCTCTTGCGAGGCCAACCTGCCAGTCCCATTACCCCTTTTTCTCCCCAGAAATTGCTGATCAAACTTGTGATACAATTCTTTTTATTCCAAATAATTTGTTATCAGGTGGAATTTGCTGGTGGAGCATTGCGATGTGGGGAGTATGTAACACTGCGCAAAGTGGGAGATGCAAGCCAAAAGGTGGGGTATTTTGTGGTTCTATAGTTGGTAATAAATGTAG
The DNA here is from genome assembly GCF_003713205.1 of Coffea eugenioides. Taxonomy (NCBI): domain Eukaryota; kingdom Viridiplantae; phylum Streptophyta; class Magnoliopsida; order Gentianales; family Rubiaceae; genus Coffea; species Coffea eugenioides. Next base: position 2,312,780 of record NC_040036.1, on the reverse strand, counting down.
GCATGACTGTTATGGTTGAGTTATTTTTCATCCTGTAACATCTATAGGGTGGTAGTGCTGCTATTCAGCAAATCATTCTTGAAGGCCCCTTGACCGAGGAATACTACAAAATCCGGGAGTATCTGTATTCACAATTTTATGCTCCATAGTTGGACGATAAATCGTGTCTAGGCCATTGATCATACAACATGCTTGGTACGCATCTCTGGTTGTGAATCTTTTCTGTCCTCCTTAGAACTAGTATGATAGTTTACTTTGTTTTGTAGTTTCCGTCATGCTGTGATTTTCCTCCTGTCCATATCCTTTCCCAGGAAAACCAATACTGCTTGGTGAACCTTTGCTGCTTTTATGGCAAGGCAGCTTAAGGAGATGGTTGGCAAGTTGCTGATCAATTTTGTACCCTAAAATATGTATTAGTTCCAGTTTATTACCTGCCATTTGATTTTCGATTTGTCGTAGGAGCACGAGACGATTAAACTCATTGTTGGCAACAATTGTAATTTGTAATAGTTTGGCCTGGATAAGGTATAGCGAAATAGATGGCTTCCAATTCTTTCTTGTTTTCCATATTTGACGTCCTTAGTGTGAAGGGAATTATTCCAGAACTGGAGAGATCTTTCTGTTTTGCGAAGCTAAGGACTTGCATATATTCATAGATGTTGTTTAACATCTGCACAGTGATGATCATAATTTCAAATCAAGTGAATTCGTATTCCGTTGGATTCATGTAGGTCGTCGACTGGCCTTTCCCTTCTTCTTTTTTTTTTTTTTTTTTTTCAAAATTTTTTCGCTAGAGGAAGACGGGATCTATCTAGAGAATTGAAATCAGAAAGTTAAAAGAGAGCAATATCTTAAAGGGCGGGATTTTTTTTTTTTTTGCCGCAACGATGAAATTTTTATAATCTAATCTAGTTTAATCTAAGAAAAAAAAGAGGGAATTTGATGTGAGTAGAGATTGTATGGAAGATGATCAATTAAGGTCGTCACATATGATGGACACCATCAAGACTTGTTTTGTGTGATGACCACCTGGCCAAATGCCCAGTGAGGGCAAAAAGGTTGCAACAATATACTACTACCTTTAGAATATTGGTAAACTTTGCTCTAGGCATATTGTGGTATACGATCCACCTTTGCCCTGCAAGTAAAGAAAGAAGTATCTATTATAAGGGGGGAAAGGGTTGCACAACTTGTCTCACTTAATATTTTTAGATGTGTTTTGATAATAGAAAAACACATAAAATACTCTATTTGGATCCTCAATTTTTGGAGTGTTTTTTAAATATAATAAAAATTTTTAAAAAGTACTCTAAAAGATAATCTAAAAATTAGTTTAAATTTTTTTAAAATTTTAAAAAAATATCTCAAAATATATTCTAGAAACTCTTCTACTCTTAAATATTCCAAAATATTTTCTAAAAATATTTCAAAATATACTCTAAAAACTCTGCTACAGCAAAGTTTTTCAAAAACACTCTCAAAAACAACTAATCCAAACGGAGAATCTTCAGACGTGTCTGATAATGATAATTAAAAATAAAATGTCTTAATTAATTAAATTTTCAGACTTTATTCTTATCAAAACGCACCCTCAATTTCCTGTCACGCCCGAAGGGCGGTCCAATCTGTAGCGCTAGCGAGTTAGACCTCCTTGTGAACTTTTGTACCGTTCGGGAAAGTGGGAAGTACGTATCATCCCCTTTCAACTTACTATTTGAGAAAGTGGGGACGGTACCTGGTAGTATTTCGCGCAGTAAAAATACTACTAGGTATATCCGGTAACTCGGTTGTGTCCCAGTTACCGTTACACTAGCACTTATTCTAGCGTGAGGAAACAGTGTAGTTAACTTTAGTTGCAAGATGGCAGGTTAGTTTTTAGTCGTCGACCACAAACTAGCTAGCTAGTTTGTGAGTTGAGGATAGAAAAGAAAGGAAGAGAAAGGTTAAGTTATGAGAGAAAAGAAAAGATAAGAAAAGAAAGGAAGAGGTTTTAATGTTGTTTGGGAGTTTATGAAAGAAAAGAAGTGATTTTGGACACATAAGTAAATAAATATTTCATTCAACAGCTTTTTAGGGGTAGAATGGGCAATTTAAAAAACTTTTTGCTGCCTTTCCGTGCTTTCCTTTGCTTTCTGCCCGATTTGGGCCGGAAATTTTTTTTAAACTGTAGCTACTTTTTCCTCCTTCCAATTCCGTCGGTTTCTTTTCCTTTCCTTTCACTTAAAACTCTCAAATGTGGGAGATCCAGTCTTTCTCTTCTATTCCTTTCTTTTCTGTTCAAATCTCATCTCCCAAACTAGCTTTAATCTTTCTTGAAGGTAGAAACAGATTAGATAAATAAAATAAAAATGGAGAAGATGATTCATTGTGACAGACGCAGTAGGCATCCACAAATCCATCCTGTATGTATGTGTATAGACAGAGCTGACTCTAATTTTAGAGAGAATTTTTAGGGTCGGGAAAGCGGTAGAGCAAAACGAAAAGAGCAGAAAACGGAGCCTATTATTTTCTGACAACCACCCTAAAATTTCTCACCTCTTCTGCTTCAAACAACAATCAATCGATCCTTTCTATTTCCTTTCATTTTCAAGTTCCCTTAACGGGTCTGCTACTTTGAGTTACCCATGGTTACAATAATAATGTCTTCTCTGCCCACTACAACGACGACGAAATGGTCTCCGACCTCCTTTCAGCTCCGATTAGCGTTCACCACCCGAAAGTCTCCGCCGTCCGTGCCCTTTTTAAGGACCCGAATACTGAAGCTTGATCGCCGAGTTCGGATGTTTTCAGTTTTTGCCGACGCTTCAGCAGCTAGGAACCATAATAATAAGAAAGCCGAACGTGGTCGTTCTGGAGATTCTTGGGCAGTTAATCCGAATTCAACCGCCGACGGCTTCGCTGGCTGGACCGATGGTGAACAATCACAAGACCCTCATCCCAAGCACTCCCTTAAAGGTGATTACTTTCAGCATCAGATTGTATCTATATATAATTACATTTAAATTTGTCTGGCTGCTAGCGTGTGGTTGTACTGTGGGTGTTACAAGGTTGAAGCATTTGTATTGGTGATTTCCTAATTCTGATGTTTTTGGGTTTGCAAGCAGTTGTAGACTAATAAAATAACACTTTTGAAGTAGTTCGTTTTCAGGAATTGTGGGAGCAGGGGTGGCTGGGGTTGTTATTGTGGCCGGTCTTACCTTCGCCGCATTGTCCATGGGCAAGCGAAACACTTCTGGTAGGTTTACTTTTTCAGCTGTCACTTTCTTGTTGATCTGTCTTATGGTCAATCGAAACTGGGAAGTAAATAGCGGACGGGCTTGGTGTTGCCTTTCCAGGAATTTGTTTGCTCTGACCTTCACTGCCAAAAGAAATCTGTCAAGGTTTAGGATGCACAAGAATAAATCAATTGTGGTTTCAGGAAGTTTCCTTGGATTAGTGTAAGCAGTGCCAAAATGAAAAATCCTAAATGTTTATAGGCATTGCCGTGTCTTTCCTTTTGGTTGGAGCTAACGGTGATACTTGTACACCTCTGTTCTTTGTTGAAGATGTAATTATGTAGATAAAGCAACTGAAAATAGTAATCCTGCACCCGCTGCTTATTCGATTGTATGGGTTTTTTTTTCTGGTTTAGATGTTTGTTCTTGTATATTAGTTGGACATTTGAATAGACAATGCATATTTTGATGTATGTAGGAGTTAAACCACAGATGGAGCCCCTAACAACAACCCAGCAAGAAGTGTCATTGGCATCTGATAATCACAATGATGACAATGAAGAAGATACAAATGACAGCAAGAATGAGACTGTAGATGCTAGCAGTCAAGAAAGCATGACAAGTGTAGACAAGAATGTCTTTTCAAGTAGTGGAAAAACTGAAGTTACTGAAAACAAAGATGGTTATGATACTAATGTGGGTGAGCCATCAAGTAATGGTGCTTTTGCTAATAAGATGCCCGTTCAACCAGATTTACAAAATGAATCATCCATTAATGTTACATCAGTTGCTTCTGAAGACTTGCCTAATCCACCAGAGACCAAGATCTCTGGTGGATCTTTTGCCACCTTAGGTTCTGAAAGTGACAGTGTTAATCCTGTGACTGAGAAACCAAAGCCACCCAGTGAACTTCAACCTGAAGGAGAAAAGTCAATTACCAACTCTTCCGAGAAAGAAATTGAAAATTCAAACTCTTTGTCTGAATTATCTCAAGATGGATACACCACCTTAGGTGCCTCTCTGGATTCACAACTTGATGGAGTTTCAGAGACCAAGATTATGCATGATATGGGTGGGGAAACTAGAAGTTCACCTGCATACCAAGATGTTGGCCTGGAAAAAACAAAGGAGATTTCAGCTGGTGGAGAGAAGTCATCTCTGGCATTGCATGATGTGACTGTAACTGAATCATCCGCAGCATTGATTTCGGATGTGTCCTATCCTTTCTCCAATGAACGACTTGGCAATATCTATCAAAATAATACTGAAACCAAATCATCTATCGAGTTGAATGGTCTTGGAATCACCTTTACTTCTGCTGGCATACCTGCTCCAATAGTTGTCTCAACATCTCTGAAGGAAGCTCCTGGGAAAGTTTTGGTTCCTGCTGCTGTTGATCAAGTTCAAGGTCAGGCATTAGCTGCATTGCAAGCTTTAAAGGTACTTTGGTTACATTCTTCTGTTAAATGTACTTCTGTGGCAAGATAATTAATTGTCTAATTTCATAACTTGAGGTAAATTTTTTCTCTCTCGCTCTTTAAAATTTGTTTGATAAACTCCAGTATACCTATATTTTCTCAAGTTTTCTGAAATTTATAACTAATAAACAAGTAAAAACTTGAATGGGCAAAGTAAGCTGTTTCTTGACGGGCATATCTTAAGTTGACAAGGGATGCCGTTTAACTTTTTCATGTATTTGGTTGAGCAATCAACAGATTAAAACTTCAAATGCAAGAGAGTTTTAAAGAAAAATATCATCAGGTGTGTTGTTCTTACGGTCTACAAATAGAAGAGCACCTATATTTTGCTTCAATTATAAGCTCATTTCCATGTTATATGCCTGAGGCTATTCTAGCCACCTTAAGTGGGAAAATTAAAGTGCAATATTGGCAGTTATGAAGGCCACTAGATGTTTAAAATTTGTTGAGTGATCTTTATAAGAGTTTGTGTTATATGACTTTACAAATGTATTACAAGGTTTTTTACTTTAATGGAAAGTTTTTGATTTGAAATTGATTAGGTTATTGAGGCTGATGTTCAACCAGGAGATCTTTGTACTCGTCGAGAATATGCTCGATGGTTGCTTTCAGCCAGCAGTGCCTTGTCCAGGTACAAAATCTCCTACTTGCCCAAAAAACAAACATAGACTCATTCTACCATCGATAAAAGAATTGTTGAGATACATTAGCATACTACATTTATCCGGTGCATGATCAAACAAAATGCATGTTTACATGGACTGAGGAACTTCCTTTGCCACTTCAAGTGGAAAATATGCCAAGTTTAGCATTTCCTTCAATATGCATACACTTCAAATGACTTGGATGATTCTAGAGTTAACTTCAATTTCCTGTAGGAGTACAGTTTCAAAGGTCTACCCTGCAATGTATATAGAAAATGTCACAGAACTTGCATTTGATGACATTACAGCTGAAGACCCAGATTTTCAATCTATTCAAGGTAGGAGCATATGCTGATTTTTGAGTTTTAACAGCTTATCATTGAATCCTGAATGTGTGAGGCATTTCAGGTTTGGCAGAAGCTGGTCTAATTTCCAGTAAGCTTTCAAGACGTGACATGCAGTCTTCTCTAGATGATGATCCTCAACCTATCTTTTTCTCTCCTGAAAGGTATATCACTAAGGACTTCCATGCTTCTGGTTAAACAGGCACTTTATCACATATCAATATCTAGTGTCTGTTCACAGAAAGGAATTACACGAGTGGTTTTAATGCATCTTTAATTCATTATTAGTATATGATTTCAACATTGCCGTTCCATGTACTTTTTGGTTACTCATGCAGTTTGAACTGGTATTCCTCTCCATGGTGAGCTCTATATGTTGCGCTTACACTTTTTTGCTGAGTTTTGTTCAATAAATATCTTCCTGATGCTATTAATGTTCACAGTGTGTTTTTGTTTTGGAAACTGTTTTCTCTAAATGTAACGACTAGCAGTGCCTTTGACAATAATGGTCTGCATAAATGGGGTGTATAGCCCAATATCACCATAGTTGCGGGCATTATTAACCATTTGGATTGAAGAAGAACAAGCAATATCTTGCTCATGCTGTTAACGTTGACAGATAACTTTTGTTTTGCAGTTTCCAAGATTTTAGTTGAGTGCTTAGATCCACTTCCTCTCTGTATTTATCAAACTTTTTCTCTATTATAGCCCTTTGACGCGTCAGGATCTTGTAAGTTGGAGGATGGCCCTAGAGAAGAAACAGCTTCCGGTGGTTGACAAAAAGGTACCATAAGTTCAACAATATTATATTTCCCGTTTGCGCAATCAAATTTAACTAAAGATAAAATTATTTACGTCCCTTGTGGACAGACTGTACAGCAACTTTCAGGTTTCATAGATATTGACAAGATCAATCCAGATGCTTGGCCTGCAGTTGTGGCTGACTTGGCAGCTGGAGAACACGGGATCATGGCCCTTTCTTTTGGTGTGATAAAATTGTTCTTGATCCTGTTATTGTAGTGATCTCACTTGTTTAGGAAGGTAAAACTGGCTTAGTTCTTTGACAGGATATACAAGACTGTTCCAGCCAGATAAACCTGTGACAAAAGCTCAAGCTGCTATTGCTCTTGCAACTGGGGAGGCTTCTGATATTGTTAGTGAGGAACTTGCACGTATTGAAGCTGAGTCTATGGCAGAAAAAGTTGTTGCTGCACAGAATGCTCTAGTAGCTCAAGTAGAGCAAGATATCAATGCTACTTATGAGAAGGAGCTTCAACAGGAAAGGGAAAGGAGTGGTGCTGTAGAGAAATTGGCAGTGGCAGCAAAGCAAGAACTGGAGAAGTTAAGAGCTGAGCGAGAAGAAGAAACTCTTGGATTGATGAAGGAACGAGCTGCAGTTGACTCAGAAATGGAAATTCTTTCCAGGTTGAGACGGGAAGTGGAGGAGCAGTTGCAGTCACTCCTGAGTAACAAGGTGGAAATTACATATGAAAAGGAAAGGCTCAGCAAGCTTCGTACAGATGCAGAAACTGAGAACCAAGAGATTGCACGACTGCAGTATGAGCTGGAGGTTGAGCGGAAAGCATTGTCCATGGCCAGGTAATAATGTGAACTAGTTATTAATTTGGGATAATTTCAGAAACCTCCCTTGAGTTTTCATGAAATATCACCTCGCTCCCCTAAACTTTTTAAAATCTCACTTAGCACGCTTGAAGTGATAGTAGGGCCAATACTAATATCAAAGGTGCTGAATTGTCAATAATACCCTCATATTTAAATTTTCTGAACTTTTTTTCTTTCTCTAAATTTCCTACTTTTCTTTAACAATAGCTATACATGCATGCATGCATGCATACATACATACATACATATATATAATTATATGTATGTATAATTGAATTGCAAATGTCAATGAAATATAGGATTTAATCAATGAAAATTCAAGCATTTGGAGAAGAAATAGCTGTAGGTTTTTTTATTTTTTCCCTTTTTTGGTGTTTCACAACTTATTTATTTATTTATTCCTATTTATGTGGAGCGCAAGAGAAATAAAGTAATTGAAACTCCAAATAGTTTTTCAAATTCTGACTTTTTCTATAATAAAATTTTCATATTTCACACCCATAAAAAAAGACTGTCTATTTTGAGTAAATTTTTTGTATGATATTGAAGTTGAATTTCATCTATTACTAAGTTTTTTTTGCTCAAATGTATGATTTTACATGCTAATTACCTTCAACGTTATGAAGGGCTCTATTTGTAGAAATGGTTTAAAAAATAGTATTTACTTTTACTATATCTTCCTACTGTAGAAGTGACTATTGGTTATAATATAAAATCTTTCCAATTTTCATCTCCTCACTTTTAAGATGGTTCTAATTTAGTACTTTTTTTCCTTGGTTTGTAAAATGTTCATTTTTGTTATAGTGTAAGGGTATTAAAGGCACTAAAATAATCTCTCTCCTCAAACATGAATTTTTTAATATTACTTTTGGTTAGAAGGGCTTCCAATGTTACCAAAATGTCAATTCAAGGGGTGCTAAGTGAGATTTTGAAAACCTCAAGGGAGCTCGGTGATATTTCATAAAACTTCAGGGGAGGTTTATGAATTTATCCCTATTAATTTTCCTTCGAAAAGATAGACCCGGCATTTGCAATGGTTTATGGAATGAAAGGGTCAATATGCAGATGGGTAGAGAGAGTCTTGCTTCTGCATACCAAGTGATTGATATTGCTGAGGATTGAGGGAAAGTTAGGACAAGTTTTGCGTAATTGATAGATAGTTACTATGTGCCTATGATGTGTCAGTCAATTACCTTCAAACTGAACTTCTAGGACTCATAAATTTGAATATTAAATAAATTCACGTTCTTGAGTGACGCAACCATCTTCTTTTTCAGCCTATGTCTATCTACAAGGGCAACCAATATTGATTATTGGATATTAACTTATTATCAGCAATCGATTTGATTTTGGAACAAGTCAAGGCATTACCAGAATCAATGTCTACATCAAAGTACTCGACTTTCTTGCAAACTGGTTTATACAAATTCAGTTTCAATCTCATTTTTTTCCTCTGCTCCTATACTCCTGTAGTTTCTTAAACTTTTAAACTCCTAGTACTGATGTAGCAGGAAAACATGACAAAGAAACTTGACACTTGCTGATTTATCTAAACTTTTTTTTTCAACATGATCTTGATGTTTCCCTCACCATTGCTCTAGCCAAGTTTGCCTTTTTAAGTGATTTTAAGGTGCAATGTAACATCTGAAAGTTCATAGTCATCTAATATAATGTTTGCATGCCAATTACTAGAGATCATGCTTGCAAATTTTGGTCTACATTTTTTTCATCTGTTATTTCTGTAAATATTTAACCAGAGCATGGGCTGAAGATGAGGCCAGAAGAGCAAGAGAGCAGGCAAAATCCTTGGAAGAGGCTAGGGAACGTTGGGAGAGGCAAGGCATCAAAGTGGTGGTTGATGATGACCTCCGTGAAGAAGCAGATGTAGGAGTTACTTGGGTGGCTGCTGGAAAGGAATCCTCCCTCGAAGGAACTATTGATAGGGCAGAGAACTTGGTGGATAGACTGAAGGCTATGGCAGATGTTGTAAGAGGGAAATCTAGGTATACAATTGAAAAAATTATCCAGGTGGTGATCTCCATGATAGACAGTTTGAAGGAGGTAATCGTTAAAGGTGGCAGGCAGGCAGGAGAGCTAAAAGATATTGCAGTTTCGAAGTTTGGCAGCTCATTACAAGAGGCCCAACAGGGTTCAGTGCAATTTACCTCGGCTGTAAAGGAAGGAATCAAGCGGGTTGCGGGAGAGTGCAAGGATGGGGTTGAGAAAATCACTCAGAAGTTCAAGACATGAATGCTGCCTTCCCTTAGGATGCCTGCTTCTATGCTGTTTAACAATAGCAGTACAGGTGATGTGATGCGGTACTGCTGCTGTGCTTCGAGTGCCGAGCGCATTGGCCATCTGACCAAAATTGAGGAAAAGAAAAAGCTACAGGGTAGGTGATGGAATCTTCGGGGGTTTGTTATCGAGGATTTACGTGCCCCTTGTGAGCCTTAGGTAACCAAATAAGCACGAAAGGCGGGTTGAGGGGCGACAGTGCCTTCTTTTTTAAAAAAGAAAGGCATAACAGAGTACCTCTATTTACTGTAGAATTGTACGCTCCATTGTTCCCCTATAACAGATAAGACGGAAAATAAGAGATCATTTTTGATGGATCGAGCATTAGTGTCCTGTACAATCTATGTGACTTCTCTTTATTTGGGCATGTTACGAAGCTTCCAGGTTCCCATGGTATCTCATTATAACGTAGAATCAAAAAAAAATATATATATATATATATATATATATATATTTATATTGGGGTTAGTCTGAAATCAACCTGGAATGGTAGAATTTAGAACATTGACTCTTCGCTTGACAACAAAGCTCTACACACGTAGAAGAAAATTTAAAATTTTTCTATTTTACTTATCGTAGCATTTTTATGCGTTTACTCTCCTTAAAATCCGACGTGAAAACGTTCTTCTATGACAACTTATCGTGAAACATCGATCCGTAACGTACACAAGCCACAATATTTATTTACCACGAAATAAACTCTTTTTAACAATATTATAAGCAATATGGCTGTGGAAACATGCTCTTCTTTTCAACTAAACTAATATAAATACCCGTGCTACGCACAATAAATTGTAATTTTTGAATCTATGGAGCAATTTAAAAAGAGTAAAATATTATAATCAATGGCACATGAAAGTATGTTTAAAAAAATGAAACTTTGTAACAATAGTTCAAAATATGATAAAAACATCTCCATTATTTATACACTATCACTTTGATGAAGGTTGGATCCTGAAAAAAATAGAAATCTATATCATAAATTGAACGATATAAGAGTCCAATTAAATATAATTGAATATTTAATTTGATAAGTAAATGAAATACTTACAAACATTTTGTCTTTGATTTGATAATCTTCTACGAAGGTGTGAACATTCTTCACACCAATCAACTCTAAGTACGAACGCCAGTATTGGGAGTTTAATTAATTCTGTTGATTTTTGTGGAGTTCGTACTATAAATGAGAATTCACGATTTTTGCATGAATTAATATGTTGGTCGAACAATACACCTCCATTTTCCTGACAATTATAAGTATACATAATTCAAAATTATCTTTTGTTTTAGACAGTTTGTAAATAATATTATATAAAAATATATACATATAAATAATGTATACCTCTGTTTTTAAATCTCAAAGATAAGAAGCATCACAACGAAACATAAATCATGCATGCCTATCTTGAAGAGCAAGGTATAGGTTACCACTGAAATCTCTAATTTCTATATTAACATTGTATCTGTTAAGAAGAAATTGTGATGTATGATGCAAAAAAACTATATGAAAATTAAAAACATATAAAAATAATTACCTAACAATAGTATCGATTACATCATTACAATGAATACACACCATTTTTAGTCATTACAATGGATACACACCATTTTTCCAAAATGAGATTGACATGATTATCCACAAATTTTGCATAACTCATGAAACATATTATCTATGTCGATGCTTTGAATGTAAAAGACCATGCGCCATTCAAATGAAGCATAATTTCTTCTAGAAAATGATTGGAATAGGTAACTCCACTCCTTGGGAAATCAACTGCTATACTCCAAAGGAGGGGGTTAACGACCAGAGACAATCCACAAGAACTTCACAATTGGCGCGTTGCAAATCCCACCACGTCCTCGCCACGCACAGAGAGAGAGAGAGAGACAATGCTTCTCTTATAACGAAAACAAATAGTTTTCCCCATCACAAACCGTCCCAATTTACTCCCAATCAGAAAATCTAAAGGCAACAACAATTCCTAGTTTCCCCACGTAACGGCTTCACAATTCATAGCAATTCCATGTAACACATAAAAATAGTCCATCTGCAACTAGAAAAAGTGAAAATCTTGACTGACAAATGGATCATTTTGAATTAATAAAGCATAATTCTACATAATTTAGACTCGTTCAAAATCATGTCCTTACTCCTTAACCATAGACTTAGTCTTCTCTACATGAAAAACAAATACATGGTAAAACTAACTGAATTCATGAACTAAAATGCCTGTTGACAAAAACTCAGTTCTTCAAATAGCAAAACAAAACAAACTAAAACAGGCTTCACTTCTTCTTTTCACCACCTCCAGCAGCCCTGCAGAAATCCAACAAAAGATCTTTAGGCCACAAAAGTTTGTAAAAAAAGTCCAAGCAAAGCCTTCAGTGACTTTTACTCTTTAATGAAGCCTCTTAACTAAACACTAGATTGGTTTTCTTATTTATTTACTCTCTCTCCCACATGGATTGATGGCAAGTTGGGCTAGGTATATTTACCTCATCTTGCGGACAACATTAGACATTTCCTCCCTCTTCTTCTTTGCCCTCTTGTGAGTGCCCAACTTTCTCTTAGCTACCTTCAAAGCACGCTTGTCCTTTCCAACTTTAAGAAGCTCAGTAATTCTTTTCTCATATGGCGCAAGTCCAGCAACTTCCCTTATGAGGTTTCTGACAAAGTGCACTCTTTTGCTTGTTTTCTGTGGCACCAAAAATGGCATAAGCCACAAAAAACAGAAAAGAATAAAATAAAGAGGACAAACAACTTATATGTGCACTACCCAGTCCCATCCTCAACAATGCCAACATGAAACCTAGACTAGTTGATCATAACCAAAGAGAAATTAATAAAATCTTCTGATATATGTTTGCAATAATGTCCCTGGGCAGGGAGGGCCACCAAAACAAAAAAAATGCCTGACACAACTGGATGTTTTAGCATGCAAGAATTAAGGCTGATAAAAAGCCTCAGATTAGCATACTGGCTCATTAGTCATGGCAGTAACAACCCCCACAATATTCATTGCAGGTGCGCAGACTAGCTGTTGCTGCTCATACCAATCTTTGTCCTCATAGGCAATTGTCATCCAAGACCGACAGGGAACCATGAGAACCATAATGTGCAATATATGGGTCATAGACGGAACATATGAAGCATACATTGTATATCATTGGCGGTAACCAAAAATCAGAACAAACTACATCAGCTTCACACCGAAAAAGTATGCAACTTACAACAATTACAAAGCTATAATAAACCTCACTAGAAAAAAGATAAAACTAGGTTCTAATTGAGCAACCAACACAATACGAAAGTAAAAATTCCAATAAATCTCAGTCATTCCCAAAGGCTTCAAAATTACAGATTACTTGTAACAAACTTTGGGATAAAATTTGTAATTTGGCAGCACAATTCGCCAAGAAAACAAGACCCAGACGTTCACAATGTCTTCACTAAGTGCGCAAACAAACATATACAAGATCATACACTTGCTTCGGTTGTATTCAGATTTTTCTGTTCCGCAAAATTCATGCAATACACGGAGGGAAGTCCACTTGAAAATAAAAGAAAACTACTACGAAATGCTTCGATACGATCCAAATCAACCAAAAAGAAAAGAAATAGCAATAGTTGATGCAAACTTTGCATTCATACAAAGAGCAACTGATAAGATACAAGCCAAGATATATAGGAGAAAAGGACGTACCCCTTTCCTATCAGAAGGGCGGGGAGCCAATTCCTTCTTGGTGACAACATGACCCCTGTTCAGTCCCACAAATAGCCCTGTATTTGGCTGCTTCGGAGCCATCACCTATTTCACCAAGCAAAACATTTTAGTCTACTTTTGCATGAATATCGCCCGGACTTTTATTCAAATAAAAAAATCATAACTTCTAGTTAAACATCCAAATATTACAGTCCAATTCTTAACAAGAATCTTTAAGACCTGCAAACTGAATCCGGGATCTTTAAGACAAAGCTCTTACTACTTGAAAACTAGTGAATTCACGGAAAATGGTGTAGATAACAAAAGTGGGGGGAGGGTGGAAAAACATAACAAAATGCAAAAACAGCAGAAATATATCTGTATTAGACTAATGGCTGAGCATTATCAGGTGAAAGAAGAAGAAGAAGAAACTAGTCAAACTCGAAAAGGGTTACCTTCTTTCAATTCGTTTGATCGGCGAACTTCGGAGGCTGAAAATTGTGAGACAACTAGGGTTTTTGGGGGGGCAAATTTATATTAGTGTTGACGGAGTGGGTTGGACTGTGGGTCCAGATCCTAATTAAGAAACCATTGAAGGAATGGGCCAATAGTCGGCCTCATTGTATGAAGTCCAATCAAGATGACAAAGCCCACGTAATAAACCAGCGGATCCTCTCCAAAAGTCTGTCAGTAATTGCTATGGACCTGTGATTACAGGGAGTAATTTGAATTTAAAAAAAAAAGAAAAAGAAAAAGAATGTATTTGAGCGTGAAAGAAACCCTTAATATAGACATGGAAGTACACGGTGTAATTGCTATGAACCTCATATTATAAAGTCAAAAATTGGATTGTAGACAAACTAGCGTGGAGGATAGCAAAATACTGTTTGGATTGCCATTTTTTGTTAGAAAATTACGTCGTCGTTTTCCGTGATCACATTTTTCTATTATCTTTTTCCCTCACATATATCAAATCGCTGCAGTAATTTTTCCATAAAAAATAACGAAAAATGCAAGGAATCAAATTACTCTGTCTCTCTCATGAAATTAGGGATTGTTTTTTAGTGTTATTATATTACGTGATATTTCTAAAATTTAAGTGGAGGCTAGTGGTATTTGACAAAGACATAAGGGGAGGTTTCCGAGATTATTCCATTTCATTTTTTGTCACGAGCGTTGTCACGTGACCTCCTTCTAACGTTGGGCGTCTCATCATGGAATGAAATGGCCATATGTCCATTGAAAATCACAGAATTCCACAGTTTGTGCCACTACCCATCATCAAGGAGATTTTGAGATCTCGTCAGGGAAAAACTCGCAAATGACAAATGGATCGGTGGTAAGATAACTTTTTGTTGATAAAATGGATTGGTGGTAAGCTTTTTTTCCTTTCCGGAAAAGGATTAGTGGTAAGCTAACTTTTGTTGTTGATAGAAAGAATCTAGAAAACTGCTATAGTAAAAACTGCTGAGTGCTGAGTGACGCTGTGTGACTCCAATGGGTAGTTGAGTCCGAGTTGACCTGCAGGTATAACGATAACGCCCAGCCCATTTTCATCTCTCCCCGCCCCGCACCAAATTTCGTTTGATTCTTCTTTCTCTACCTTATAGTAGTTTCTTTTCTCTCCAGATTGATCCTCTTGGTGGCCAACTCTTCCATCCCCTCAATGATTGACAGTCAAAATAACTCAATGCTTCCGTGATCTGAGTTCATTGTGGAGCCTCAACAACAAACGAGGTTGCTCTCAAGTCCAAGGGCTTTCGACTTCCTGAGCAAAATCTTGCTCGTGGTTTGATGCTTCGGCTTTCTCGTTTTCTGCTTTTCTTTGGATAAGTGGTCAGCGCACGAATCTGCTACTATTTGGGCTTCTCACACTTTAGCCAAACAAATGTCCAGCCATTTTCCTCTTAATGATTCAAAGAGATGATCAGTCACTTGTTCACTTGTTGAGGGGATCAAGTAACAGAAAGCCAATTGTGTATTTATTTCTCTTACATTGATCTTTAACTGGTATTGGACATTGCAGCTTATAGTTTTTTAACAATCGTTTCTGTAAGTTCGATCAAGTTCAGTACTTTATTCCTCTCTTGATTATTTACCTATCTCCTAGTGGGTGGATCGCATTTTAATGCTTCTTGTTACTCTTAGTGCTCGTATTTTTTGGAGGGTGGTAATTTTGGTCTTAAGTTATTTGTTTGAATCATATCCTGGATTATGTTCTTCTTTCAAGGCCTATTGCCGAGAGAGACGTGCATAATTAGTTGGACTTTTTCCAGCAAATTGAGCAGATTCTAATCTTGGCCTCTTTAACATTGCAAAACTGAATAAAGTCTCGATCTTGGTTACCACGAACTCATAGAATTCAAATTATCCATTCAAATTTGGAGGGTTGCACTAGTAAACTGATTATGAACTTGTCTTTTTGCTATATACTCTTTTAAGTGCCCTCCAAGTTTCTGACCGTTCTCACCTAAATAGCTCACTTTAAGTCATTATCCCGCAGTCATGCCCAGTAGTTTAAATCTAGTCGGTGGTTTTTTCGGAATTATGTGAGATATTTACAATTTGATTGGCAATGTCAATCTTTTGTGGCCTCCCAATCCTTGAGTGTGTTTACTGTATAGCATGTGCCCGTTGGGCCTGGAAACGCTGTCTCCACACTGCAGGCCATGACAGCGAGACTTGGGGGTTTGCCACCGCTGAAGAATTCGAACCTGTACCCAGGCTCTGCCGCTACATACTTTCTGTTTATGAAGATGATCTTCGGCATCCTCTGTGGGAACCTTCGGGTGGCTATGGGATTAATCCAGATTTGATAATCCTGAAACGAACTTACGAACATACACTAGGACGAGCACCTCCTTATCAGTTGTATCTCGATCATGATCATGCTGATATAGTTCTTGCCATTAGAGGCCTTAATTTGGCCAAGGAGAGTGATTATGCTGTTCTCTTGGATAACAAGTTGGGAATGAAAAAGCTTGATGGAGGGTACGTGCATAATGGCTTGTTAAAAGCTGCCGGACGGGTATTAGATGCGGAGTGTGATATTCTGAAAAAACTGGTTCAGGATTATCCAAATTATACTCTAACATTCGCAGGACATTCTCTTGGGGCAGGCGTGGCGGCACTTTTGACGATGTTGGTGGTGCAAAATCTTGATAGGTTGGGAAATATTGAGAGGAAGAGGATAAGGTGTTATGCTATGGCACCTGCTAGATGCATGTCACTAAACTTGGCAGTGAGGTATGCAGACGTCATCAATTCTGTTGTGCTTCAGGCAAGTTCCTAAATATTTCTCACCGCCTTTCATGTTTATTTTCAAGCTACTAAGTGAATGCAAACATGCTGCGATGGTCAAGAAAGTATGCAAATAGTCCCTGAATTCGAGGTTTTCACTATTTTACTCATGACAAGCCTTTCAGTTTACATTTCACCACATCAGATGCATGGAAGTTGAATTGTATAGAATATGTCTTGTATGTTGGTTAGTTGAAATTCTACTTTACCACTTCTAGCATGTGAAAAACCATATGCTTAACAATTTCTTTATCCCCCTGGTAGAATGGGGAAATCTAATCCAAGTGGTTAACCAGTTGCACTAGTTTTGTCAAGGCAAAGGCATAGGATCTTGGTCTGCATTTCCTTTTCTCTGCTTTTACCCTTATGCTCTTCTTTGACTGCATACTACTTCCATTGATTAATGCCATTTACATTTTAAGCTTGCAGGAATTTCGGTTTTAAGCCCTCTATAGTGTATACTGTAGTAAGAGTTTGGAAGTAATACTGCCAACTGCTTTCTATCTTTTTAGTTTCTTTTTCGAAAATACACTGATGACATGTGCATCACAGCTAATAATGAGTCTCTTTGCTGTAATAGGATGACTTTTTGCCTCGTACAGCCACCCCATTGGAAGATATATTCAAGTCACTTTTCTGGTAAAGACCATCTTCAAGCTTTGCACTTCCTGTTGCTACTGCACCGGGAAGTTAATGCAAAACTGGGCAAAATATTAAACAGATTGCAAACACTATAATTTGCAATTCAGTTTTGGGATTTATAATTAAACAGATGGGCAAAGTACCTTAAAGCTTTCAATTTTAAGCTAATTTTTGCCTTTATTCCTATTTTTTTTCTAATTAGAGTCCATAAAACTAGTTGGCTCACTCAAAGGTATGACATGCTCTATTCTTTTGTATATGGTATCAAAAGATTTTGCTTTGCCATGCCATCAGATGTCAACTTTAGTTTATTTCAAGCCTTATTATCTTACTGTTTTTTCTTTTACAATTTGGACAGTTTGCCATGCCTATTGTGCCTAAGGTGTATGAGAGATACATGCATATCAGAGGAGAAGATGCTCAAAGATCCAAGGAGACTTTATGCACCTGGTCGCCTTTATCACATTGTGGAGAGAAAGCCTTTTAGGTAAGCCTACAAAAAATTAATTCACCATTACCATGGTCATCAATCATTCTCTTGAAAATTTGGTTGTTTTAGATGCAAACGTTGGTTAATGAAAATCATCAGTGGTTTTTAGATGTCGCACTATGGGTTATTGGAATTGTAATATCTCATTATATTCCGCTACTACAAAGTAGTATCATGAAGAAACATTGAATAATGAAAGGTCTTACAGATTTTTTTGAAGTTATAGATATAATAAGCTAATATTAAACAGGTTGAGTAATAAGCTAATATTGCAAAGACTTCAACTCTGATATCTATGCACCTTGAAGATGGTGGGGAATCGAACTGGAATGTGCCTTAATATTACCTAACTGATCAAATCAAATATAAGGACCCATACTTCCTTCTTTTCCCTTCTTGCACTGCGGCCATTACAAACTTTTAGCTTCGCAAGGAGGCTTTTGATCAATTTGTGTTTTTATTTTTATCAGTTGCTTTCTTCCAATTGCTAATCTGAACTTGTTCTCCTGCTAAACAAAGAGTGACTGAGTCATGATTTGTGTGAAGAAGTAGAAAATGGCATATGCGTCTGGTAATTGTGTATAAATCTATGGAATGGTGGAGAATATCAGTTGTAATCATTCTTTATACATTTGTCGTTGTCAGGTGTGGAAGGTATCCTCCAGTTGTCAGAACTGCAGTGCCTGTGGATGGGAGATTTGAGCACATAGTTCTATCATGTAATGCCACGTCAGACCACGCCATCATTTGGATAGAGAGAGAATCCAGTAGGGCCCTGGAGGTGAGTTACTTTCAATTTTATACTTTCATCTATTGCCAGTGAGTGAAGGCCTCCCAGTATTCTATTATATAATATTTGATTTTGATTGTGAACATCAAATAATTTGTTTACCAAGGAGTACACTAATTTTCCATGTAAGAGCTCAAGATTCCTTCCCAACTTCTGAGTCAAGCTGGTTTTTAGTCTAACCAGTTAATACAAATGCTTTGTCTGTAAGTTGAACATTACAAGACATCTTTCAACAATTTCATCATTTCTTCTTTGGAGTCAAATTATTATTCTTGGACTGGTAATTGTGTTATTCTGAGCCCTTTAAATTTCCTTTTCTTTCTTTTATTTGTTGGTCCAAATTCTTGAAGTTGTTGAGCTTAAAGAAAGCATGATACTGATTTGTATGTCATGGTACCTTCCTCCTTTTCCTTCTTCATATGATAGACCTGAATCATTGATTGGACCAACCTATTGCCTTACCATGCCACAGCTAATGATTGAGAAAGATCATAGTCTGGACATCCCACCAAGACAAAAGATGGAGCAACAGGAGTCGATTGCGCGAGAGCATAGCGAGGAGCACAAGGCAGCTCTAAGGAGGGCTGTAACATTGGCTGTTCCTCATGCCTTTTCCCCTTCACAATATGGGACATTCCAAGATGAAGAGGGTAGACAATCCCACAGCACAGGTGGTGATTCTTCTTTTGGTTCATCAAACAAAAGCAAGGCAAAAGAAAGCTGGGATGAACTGATTGAGCGTCTGTTTGAGAAAGATGAGCAAGGTCACATGTTACTGAAAAAGCCACTCACTGATGACTCAAGTATGTAACATTATGATTGCAGCCTTTCCCGTGGTGATTTGGTGGACCCCTTTTGTCCATCTCAGAAGGAAGTCTGTGCAAAAAGGATGTTATTACTCTCGAGCTCTTCCATACAAGACACTAATTCCTTTATCCAAGAAGAGTGGCTTTTGCTGCAGAGGTGAATGAGATGACAAACTCTTATCAGCATCGGATATTGATGGTGTTGCGGGGCTGTGCACGACATTTTTTTCGATTAAAGTTTAGTAAGTTTGTACTGTGAATGCATGCAGGAGATAGAACGACGTGTATATCTTGGCATTCTTTGATGCATTAGGCGGAAGCCGCTATTGTGAATATAATATCTAATCTAAACTACTTAAAGCCGCGAAGCCTGATGAACAGTTGATTGTGCCGGTTTCGCTGTGGTTTTGCAGCTCATTTTGTCCTTTTTCGTCTTTTCGCGGGCTTCATGTAGCGCCCTTGCTTCTGCTTCCGCTTGTCCTTGTTGCTTTTTTTGTTGCTTTGTTCCCATTCTGCCCTTTCCCTTGGTTCGCCTGTAATTTTGTCCCCAATTTTGTCCTTTTGTTTCTCCTGGATCTTCCGCTGTTGCCTGACTTTACTCACAAATGTTAGCTTTTCTCCCCAATTTCGTCCTTTTCTTTCTCCTCCATTTCTTTCTTCAAACTATAATTCTCTCTTCTCTTTTATATTTATTATGATATTCATTAATCAATAAATTAATTACTCAAAATATATATATTAACAAACATATTGATTTTGTAAAAAATAATGCCTCGAGTCACCTTATTGTAATTTAAATTTCTGTAACACATAAGCTCATGTACTATTCGTTGACTTTGAATAAGATATTCATTAATCAATAAATAAATTACTTCATGATTAGATAAATATAATGAGCTAACAAGTGTTAGTAATTTTTGACATCAATGATCTAATAGACTGTTTAAAATTACTCTTTAAAATTGTGTTTTTTCTCCATAACACAGAAGCCCATGTACTATTTATTGATTTTGAGTAACATATTCATTAATCAATAAATAAATGACTTCATGATTACATAAATATTAATGAGCTAACAACCATGATTAATTTTTCATATCAATGAGCTAATAGACTCTTTAAAATTGTGTTCGCTACAAGGAATGCAGATAACAGAAGGTTGGCAGATAACAGAAGGTGGTTCAACCGGTCAACCCGGTGAACCAGCCATGAAACCGGGCTGGTCCAATGCTGATTTGAACCTCCGACTTCAAGCATAAAAGCTACGCACACTCACCACTAGCCTAGCAGTTCACTTGGTGCTTATTCACTCCTTCTATATTATATATTATATTTTTATTCTTATTTTATTTCTTCAAAACAATATTTGTTTGGAATCTTTTAATAAAATTTTATTATTCTCTAAATTCTATAAATTATGAAATGGATTTAAAAAATAACATATTACACATTTCATTTTAAAAACAAATATTATTCTTAATAACCTTTTGTGCTTAAAATTCAAAAATAAACTAGATAATTACACTTAGATAAAATTTTATACTTGAAGTTTGGTGGATTACTAATTAAATTTAGGTTTTGTTAATTCTTATAAGAATTAATGATTCTATAATAAATTGGACTAACTGAGTATTTACTATAACATAGTTTATTATAGTTTTAACCATATCAAAAATTATAAAACATAATATTTAAATATATGTAGTGACCCACCGGTTGGACCATTCACCCACTGGTTGAACCAGTAACCCATTGACCCACCTCTTTCACCGGGTTCCTCTCCGGGCCGGGTTTAATAACTATTGTTTACCCTACTCAACGAAAACAATTATTCTATCAACCTCTTTGACAGAGACTTCATCCAGCAATCCTGATCAACAAATGTTCATTACAGCTTATGAGACATAACAGTTATTTCCCTAATTATCCATCATTTATGTAATGAAATAAAAAATTTACCACCAACTATGAAATTCCTCTCAATTCACAACTTCACAAATTTTACCATTACCGCCCACTCTAAATATTTACAATAATAACCACACATATATAAACAAAATAACATATAATATAAACAACATCAAACAATCATAACATACATTTTCTCACCCAAAATATATATATCAAAAAAATTTCATTTTCTCAAAAATATATATATATCAACAAAAACTTCACACACATCCAATAAATATAAATCAACTATACCAATCCATCTTTAACTTCCATTCACTTCACCAACCATTTTCTAAAAATATCCAATAATTTCTTTCTATTCAAAAAATAGTTATAATTAATTCTATACCCTTTATATATAATTTATCTTCCACAATGTATATATTAACAAAAATATTTATTCTCTAAAAGCACAACTTTAATTCTATAATACAAACACAGACTTATTTTCGCTACAAAAACATATAAATATATTTTTATATCCTATTTATTACCCATTTTATATATCTCCACTTTTTCCAAAATATATTTTACTCCAACCAATTATTTTTCACAATATAACATAATTTCTCTCTGTTTCAAAAATACTCCTTAAATAATATTCGTTAATAATTGAATTATTAACTTAAAGTTCTTCCATTTTTAAATTAAATAACATAACACAAATGTAACTACCATAAAACACTTATCAACAAAAAATCCATAGCTATTTAATAAATACAAATTAATTATACCACTTTCCATTACCTTCCATTAACTATATTCCAAAAATATTACTTCAATAATATTTCAAAAACTAAAAAATTCAAAAATATACAACCAAAAACCAAAATTAAAAAAAAAAACTTTTCTCTCAAATTATAACCTACATTATCATTAAACAATCAACAATGGACACCCCGTGAAACTCGCGGGGCACCAGGCCTAGTATATATGTACATCCGCATAAAAGAGTTGTCTGATTTGTGTACAAGTAAAGGTGCTATGATGTCTTTGGATTTGGCCCATTGGGCTTTGTTCATTGGCCCGAACTGCTTTAGCGTTTCACAAGAGCTGGCATTGAGAAAGGCCTTATGCACGTCAAATTGCAGCCTATTTTCTGGACGACAACAGAGCACGCCTATTTGTATCACTATTTTGCCTAATTGTACTCCCCAAAAAATAAAATAAAATATAACTTAATAAACAAGATTTGCCCACAAATTTTATTGATGCCAAAATGTGGCTCAACCGGTCAATTGCAAACGTAAACTTTTTCCATTCCATATGTTTGTTTTAATGGATGAGAGCGGCAAAGAATCAATCTCCCGTTCTATTCGATCTGTAGTCCTTAATGGGCGTTTAGCATGTCTCTGGGCTTATATAGTTTCGTATGCTGGAGCCCAGATACTGGTGTTAATTGGATTACATTTTTTTGAATTTTTTTTTTAGAAAAATTACTGTAGAAATTTGATATATATATATATATATATATGAGGTACAAAAGGTGATTGAAAATGTATTCGTGAACGTATCAAGCGTAATGTTTCCTACCAAAAATGACTCCTAATTGCACGATGAAACTTGTCATTGCCGAGCCATTACATGCAGGTTTAGAAATTATTGTTTGCTAAAACGTTAGCACCTGAAAGTGACTAATAATCTGCATTCCTTTTGTTATATGTTTAGCTCATAATTTTAAAAAAAAAATTTTTTTTTTTTTGGTTGGTCCATAATTTGGACCAGGCAGCCGGAATTTGGTTCTCAGGCTGCCGAGAGAAAAGAGTTAAAACCAAGCATAACCCCCTTTTTTTTTCCAATTAAAAAAAAGAAAACCTATTTCGTACCAAATGACCAGACAAGAGGGTGGGGAATTAATATGATTACCGCTGGACCCATAATTTAAATCATCATTTTCTTATATTCTCTTTCCATTTTCCCATGATTTAGAGGTTGCGCAGAATAATAAGAAGAGTGAAGCATCATCATTCTCTCCACTCTCGAGTCTCGGCCGTGTTCAAATTCAAGAATGGCAGCTCCAGAGGGCTGGAATTAGTAATGCTTTTGTCTCAACATTTGAACTCAAGCTGCTGAAGCGATTCTTCGATTTTTTTTCTCCCCAAGTTTCTGTCATATGCTTCGATCCCCGTCATTCATGGGGACTTATTCGTCAATTTTCCTCGTTCTCCTCCTTTCGTGGTGCCCTTTTGCAGCAGAAGCGTAAGTAACGCGTTTAATTCTCTTCTTGTTGAGCTTTAGCTCGATTGGGGACGGACTAATTCACTATTTGGTTGGTAGCATCTTGACTGTAATTAGTGTTTTGCCATTGGTTTTTTGCTAGTTCAATTTTTTTCTCTCCACTCTAATGATTCGAGTTTGCGTGAAGATGCCCATGTTCAACATTTCAGTGGTCCTCTGTAACTAATATTCTTGTCTTGTTGTGTCATTCATGGAACGTGTGGACTTTTAACAGTGTAGAATTTGAGGGCAGGATCGGTTCTTTTTGCCTCAGCTGTTTCATGTGGTAGGATTGTTGAAGGGATTGTAGTTTTTGTTCGAGATAAGCTGGTATTACTTCTCAGAACTTCACTCAAGTTAGGATGAAGAGCAGAGAATGAGGCAGTTTCGAAATGAGCTTAGATTAATCTGTTTGGCAAGGGTGAAGCTAAGTTTGAAAGTGAAAAAAAATGTGTAGGAAGCTGGATTTGCGCTCTAAAGCTCACTAGAACCCCTTGGTGGAAAGGGACGTGATCAGAAACCAAGAAGAAATTTGAAGATCTTAACTTTATCCATTTGCTTTATTATCAAGTGTTTAAGAAAGTTTTTGGGGCAACATGTTATCCTTCGGGCAAAAAACTTGTACACGAAAGGAAAAAATGTATCAAAAGAGGTAAATCAAGATATCGTTTTCTTTGCCTTCGAGACTATCCGAATCTCTGTCTTTCATTCCTTTTTTTCGTTTTGGCTTCTTTTTTTTGTCTTTGGTTGGAAATGGTTTCCATCAGGTATAATATCTTAAACATGATGGCTGTAGGATTAAAAATGTACTCTAATCCAAGGGGATGGCTGTCCTTGGTTAGCTGCTGTAGACATAATCACCCAAATTCTCATTGTTTCAAAGACTATTAAACTAGAAAGAGACTCTTTTTACTAGTCCTTGATACAAGTGTTATATCTTGCAGTTCAGTGACCAATAGTTCATTTGTGAAATTATATAGGCTTCTGGGATTTCTTTCTCCACAAATATATTGTCTTATCGAACTATAGTTCTGTATAATAGCTTAAGGATTACATCATGTTTCTTTCTCATGGTTTTGGAAATTCATATTTTCTTATTGACAGGTGAAATGAAAACTACTTATCGTGTCATTTTTCTGCATAATGAACTTATGATACGGTACTGCTCTCTGTTGGTAGAAAAATATCTGAAAAGTGTATAAAACTTGATATATAGCACTGCTTCCTGATAAATGTTCTGGAAATATTTAGTATAAGCCTATATATTCTTGCGTTCGTTGTTGCTTAGGCATTCTCATCTGTTTCAGTAGTCGGAAGGAATTGAGGACCAAGGAGGTGCAGCGACAACAAATTAGCCAAATTGACCTTCCAGGACGGCTTGGTGTTATTTATCCAACACGAGTTACTCAAGTAGCCTGGCGACCAAGGTCGGGTAGCCTGATGGATCAACGAGTATTTGCTTCTCTTACTTGGCTTTCAGATAATGAAACAATTAACTTCTAGAATTCCCCATGACCAACTCAGGAAGAGCTATTGTTCTAGCACGTGGATCTGTGCAGAATAACAGTTGTACAGATGACAGTATAGGTTTCCAAGAGGGATCTGTGTATTGCATGAGTAGTTAAAAAGAAGTTACCGTGTATCAGAAAATAATTGATTTTTTTTTCTGGTCTCAGGGTCTTTATGTATAGAAGCTTTGTATCAGAGGAGGAGTGTGACCATCTGATTTCTTGGGTAAATTCCATTCCCTCTCTGTTTCATGGCATTTTCCTGATTAGCTATTTTAACTGATGTGTCTTTATTTTAGGTGCAAGGAAAGAAAAGTAATTCTGTCGTTGATGGTGATTTGAAGGAGACAGATAATCTTCCTTCCAAATCAATCATGCCATTAAGTATTGAGGTGAGTTTTTTTGCTTCCAAGATAAGGAC
Organism: Coffea eugenioides; assembly: GCF_003713205.1. Classification (NCBI taxonomy): domain Eukaryota; kingdom Viridiplantae; phylum Streptophyta; class Magnoliopsida; order Gentianales; family Rubiaceae; genus Coffea; species Coffea eugenioides. The sequence goes on along the minus strand of NC_040036.1, from coordinate 2,287,350 downwards.
TCATTTGCCTGCCTCTGGAATAAGCCCGCATGTAACTGTCTGTTTCTTGCTTAGCTATTCAGAAGGGGCTTGCCACTGTTCAAACATACTGTACCTTTTCTTCTTGATGATGAACTTACATAATCTTGCCATCATATGAACATACTATATATAGTTGATGCATGAACCTGTGTATTAATCAGTCAACATATGCACACTTTAGTCTAAAGTGAAAAAAATTGGCTAGGAAAGTAATCTTTGTAGTCTCACTTGTGGTTTGCAACTCTTTTGTGTGTGTAGTCTGTTGTAACTGCTGGAAGTGCACAGGTTGGAAGAATCTTGGATCTTGCACCTTTAGCTTTTTCCTTTGTTTTTCTTAATCAAACTCACATTAATGGATGAAAAACCTGTTTATTGAAAACTACAAAAACTGTAACTGGTTAAACTGTATTGGAAAGTAAAAGCAAATAGACTCTTTTGTGTAATTTCAAAAATGCTTGAAATCCTGTTGGCAATATTCGGGGAACAGATTGGTGATTTCTGTCGAAAGATACTTCTCATTAGTTATGACCTTTGTGGTTATCAGGATCAAGTTGTTGCAAGAATTGAGGAAAGAATTTCAGCTTGGACTTTTATTCCCAAAGGTGATTTTCCCTCGCTTGAAGCTGTGCTTCCTGAAACTGTTTCTCTTCTTTGCGATCCACCTCTGTTTGTTGCTTGCTCTAATTACTTCTACTCTTTCAGAAAATGGCAGGCCTTTACAGGTTTTGCATTTTGACAGTGAAGAACCTAAACAGAATCATGATTACTTTGGTAAGGAATATAAGGTGCTACCCAATGAACCTTTGATGGCAACAGTTGTTTTGTATCTCTCAAATGCCTCTCAGGGTGGCCATATTCTCTTTCCCGAGTCAGAAGTAAGAAAGAAACAACATTGATTTGAAAATTAGGCCATTTTTGAGTTATTGCTTGCAAGTTGTGGAATATAACAGACATTTTGGACCACTCTCACGCAGAATGAGATCTTGTCGGACTGTACAATGAGTAATATGGCTTTGAAACCAACAAAAGGAAATGCAGTTGTTTTCTTCAGTGTACATCTCAATGGGTCAGCTGACAACAGCAGTCGGCATGCCAGATGCCCCATTCTTGACGGAGACATGTGGTGCGCAACCAAATTCTTCCATCTGAGAGCCATAAGAGGGAAGAAGGAACCTCTACATTTAGATGACACTGATTGTATGGATGAAGATGAAAATTGTCCTCATTGGGCTGCCACTGGGGAGTGTGAAAGGAATCCAGTGTTCATGGTTGGGTCTCCTGATTACTATGGAGCATGCAGGAAGAGCTGTAATGTCTGCTCATTGTTGGACTAATGCATAGGAATTTACAGTCTATTTTCATTCTCTCTTTTTGCCCGTTTGTATTTGTAGAAATGTTGAAAGAGTTAGAATTAGAGGTCTCCTGGCTTTTCTCCTTTACATGTTGCAGGTTAATGTTTCATGTTTTAACTCTTTTGGTCTAGAGTGGCTTCATTCCTGGTAGGCTTTCAGTTTGTATATTTAATTCTATATTGTGTAAGCTGTAACTAACAGAATCATACACAGGACTGGGCTGTTATGTTTATACAATTCAATTATTCAATCCCTCCCTCTGTATCTTTTCCTCATATTCATCCTACTGAACTGAATAGTGCCGTTTAGAATAGTTTCCACCTTTCCCCCACAGTTTGATTTTGCTATGCTCAAGTTCAACAACATCGCGGAGACCGGGTGAAAGGTGAAAAACGTTTTGCAGAAGTTTGATCCGCTGAAATTTTCCGAGGGAAGGAGGTGATTGTGGCTCCGGATGCAATCAGCAGAAGGTCAAGCTTTGTACAAAGAAGCCCATCAATAATCAATTTCACTATTTCATAAACACAACAGAGTAGAAGACAGTCTACAAAAGAAAAAACATTTCTAAAGAAAAATAAGGGTCAAATGTAAACATTTCAAGCTCCAGTATTACAGATCTTTGATAAGGAAATTGGGTTACCTGTTACTCTACTTGTAAGTAATTCAAGTATATTGTTCAGGAAAGATTATCACTTGCCACACTTCTTTCTGCTCATTGGACGCTTTCCCAACAGTAGTATATATCGAATAGAAAACATGAAATCTTATAAACAGTAAGAGTCCATAGAGAAAGTATTGATATCATGTCTTAATCCCAGCAAAATGCTGTACAGTGTATCCGACTTTCTCAAACTTGCCCTTTTCACTGTTCTCCCTAAATTTTAGATAATCTGCACAGACAAAAGGTTTATAGAGCCTTGAAGTTTCCTCACCAACGACTTCATGAGGTGCAAATATCACCTTTTCATCTTCAAAACACCAGAAGAAAGCAGTGGAAAATCGATTTGCACATCGTCTTAGAACAACTCTGTGCTCGGATGACCTCAACTTGCCATTGCTCCAAGCTTGCATTAAGTCACCGATATTCACCACAAGGTTGCCATTGCTCGGGTTTATGTCCATCCATTTCCCATCCTTAGACCTCACTTGAAGGCCTCCAATCTCATCCTGATAAACGATGGTTATGCAACTCATGTCGGTGTGCATTCCTAGCCCTTCAACCTCGTCTAATTGCATGCTCTCGGCCTCGGCCTCCCTGGATGATGAGTAATTATTTATTCTGAAGTAACCTTGACAATTGTCGAACTCAGATGATAGCTTCCTCCCTAAATCAGCAGCAGCTCCCAAACACTCCAGGACGATCTCAATTACCCTTCTGGATAAGTCAGTCATCTTGCTCCCATATTCTTGCAGAACATCACTAGAGATGAACAGACATGGATCAACAGAATGAGCTCCGTCGAACATAATGCGAATTAATGTTAAGCAGTACATGAAAAGAACACTTCATCCACATTTTTAAATCGCTCAAATATTAACACATTCTTTTCATATCATGTACTACATACAAAGTACATGTATTTCAAGTCTTAAATAAACTAGTTAGAGTGAAACGATGATCGTTGAAATTCTGCATGATTACTGCAGAATTAAGTGCTGCTCTCTCTCGTATGCCAAAACACAAAGAAAGGAACTTGATAAACGGGAAAAAAGCGAAAATAATAAACAAGAGGGAGTAATTATCGTTGAAATTCTGCATGATTACTTAAGGATGTTTGCGGTTTCACAAAAGAAAATATAAGTTACCAAAGGATAAGTTTTGCACGTCAAAATTTGTTTGGCTTACCTGAATTCTGGATTGGGATGATTCAGGAGAGCTTCTGAAGAACTCTGCGCAGAGGCAAAGAAGTCAGGACCAGAAACCCGGAGGGACTCATAAAAAGGGGAGGCAATGAAGTGAGGAGTATACGTTTTTGTTTCCGAGGAAGGACCAGCTTTAAGTTTATCATCAGAAGGCAGCATGAAAATATGATTGCAAAGGAACTGCAACCTCTTGAGGAAGTCAGGGCAAATCCCATGGTTGCTAAGTTGAAAGAAACCCCATTCTTTACAGGCGACAGAGATTGAGGAGAGAGATGATGGGCTTAAGGGCTGCGAAATATCCAAAACAGGAAGTTCTACCGAAGTTTGGGACGCAGGCATGATGTGAAGTGTATGTTTCTTTAGTTGCAGGTTGCTATCTTTCTTAAATAGAGGAAATGTTAGCCCTTGGTGTTTATTATATGTTCTTGGAGAAGTGGAACAATACGAAGAGCACATGGAGTGGAATAAATTTCGTACAAATGGGACAAGTAATTTTTTCGGCATAAAATGATTTCTGAATTGAATAATTCAACTGTGTAATTAAGTTTATCTTCACCATTTGCGCCATAGATGACCAAAAAAATAAAAAATTGTCCATGAAAAGAATGCATAGGCTAAGTACTTCGCAGGATATAACCACGAAGCATCTTTCATTGGCTATGCATAATAAAATTTGATTTTCCAAGTAGGTGAGCCAAGGTCCTGGAACAAGTTATCATGACTCATGAGAGGAATTTTGGGGCTATAACTTTCATCAACAGACAACTCCAATGTCTTAGACCTCAAAAAAAGAAGACAATAAATATGCTATTTGAAGGTTTTGACGTTGCAAATGTTGCTAATATGGCTTTGACTAAGAGAGAAGGTCAAAGTTCTAACAGCAGATGGGCAGCAGCAGGCAGGAATAGTGGAGGTGTGCTGGTCATCTCCATTTCAGTCAAATCTAGTTTATTCGTACTAATGACTGCGTTCTTCACCTTAGATTCTTGAAGTGGAAGTCTCCTCCACTCACTCAAGCCAACAAACATGACAACGAGGTCACTTGAATAAAAATTGGAAGCAGAATATACGCCCCAACCGACTTTCTCATCAGGCTTATATTTCCGGGCTCGATTCAATGAGAAGCTGGGAGGCGTCGGCCTTAAATGATGGCCATATATGTGTTCCATGGAAGGAGATTGCCCTCATGGAAACGCTTTAGTTAGATTTATAGCATAACATTGATGATGTTTAACTATCTCTATGTTGCAAAATCTATGGGCCTGCAGGGCTGCACACGGTTTATATAATATGAATTCAGACACAAATTTCTTCTCTTGATTAAGGGACGGGCAAACTTTTTGGGGACGCATAGATTGGACCTACGTTCGAGACTTAGATTAGTAAATTTTCGGGACTTGCCTTCCTTGTCACTTCCAACCCTATAAAACAATTCCTGCAACTTCTCTTGTCAATGTTCAAAAACCCACCCCTGAACGTCCATCTGACCCTGCAAATTGCACTAAAATAACCTTCGGTGTGAGCTACAAAAAGTCGTAGAAAATTCTTAGCTGATGATTTGCCGTGGCGTTTGACTTTCCCAGTTCGACCTCTAACAGCAGCAGTTCTTTAAGGATTTTCCATTCTGCAAGCACATGTTTCTACCGGAAGTCTACCCCTGGCCTCAGGCCAATGAAAGGATCTTTACCTCTAAACCGCTCGAGACACTTGCTTAAAAGACTGGAAAACGAAACCCCCTTCTTCAATTGGCTAGGGGAAGTTTTCTTTTTTTATAATTCATCTCTGGTCCACGAAATACAGATCATCCTAGTTTGTCAACATGCTCTGTATACCTTTTCTGAGTGGAGATAAAGATTTCATAGAGTCTATCCATGTCGTGAATGACAAACACCAAGATGTTATTGTTGTGATTCAAGGTGGCAAGACAAGGAAGTTAAAAGTCAGCAGCACAATCTGGAGCCAGACAAAATCATTCAGAAACATCCCTGATTTTGATTGGATCCTCTGGAGGGGACCATACAATCACATAAGCTAGCAGCAACATCGTACCAAATTCACAGATGATCTCCCAAAACATTGCATTCTATTATCAGATCATTAAGCATTGCATTCTCTAGACCTCGAAGTAGTCACTCCCTGACTCACACACGTTTCTGTATACATGTATACGGTCATTAAAGACCGATCCCAGTTCCAGAAACTTAGACCAAGCTTGCGTCCCTGAAAAAATGCAGCTATAATTGCTCAAGAAAACTAGTTTAACGCCTGATGCTAGGGCAACATACAATGAATCATCAACAACATCTGGAAGGAATGAGTAATTTACTATTCCACAACATCCCCATTAAACAATCGCCTTTCCTTAACAATTATGAAGTGCGTACATTGTATTTTCCAAGTGCCCAGAAAACTTTTTTCTTTTTCCGGTAACAATGGTTGATCAATAGGAAAAAAGACTTTAAAAGGCTAGTCCTGTTTTCGACAATCAATCGAGATGACATATTGGTGCAAATTTATCTGCAGTACATATTACATATATGACCAGCACATTTCACATTTGTATATAGAGCAGAATCTTAACAAGTCAGGATTACAAGAAAAAGGCAGAGATCAGAGCTCAGTGACGAGAGAAGTAGCGGTGGAGTTGGAATTAGGGCGGGGACGGGGTGACAAGGAGTAGGAAGGGGTGAACTTGTGCAAAGAACAGCCTCTGAAAGCTTCAATTTGGGGTTGGCACTTGAGGTGGTAATCTTCTTTATGCTCCGCCAAGCATTTCTTCAGGGCCTCCACATCACATCCCCCTACATTTCTCTTCACTCCATCGCTGTTATTGCTGTTGTTCTTCCCCTCCATTCTTTTCTTTCTTTTTTTTTTTTATTATTATCCCTTTTCTCACTTGGCCAAACTAAACCCAGTGAACTTCCGATGTAGTATCATGTACGTCACTTCGATCTCCAGTCACCTGGAAAAGTACACACGTGTACGAAAACCACATGAAAAATGCGAATCATTTTAGATACCTCTGCCCACATTAGCTAAAAACAAAATACAAGTTGGCCACTGCTGGTCCAGCCCATTTTGTCGCTACTCGTTGGCCATTGCAATCCGGCCGTCTTTTGCTTAACAAAATGGGCTGGACCAGATGTGGTTGGTGATGGTTTGATTTTTAAGGCCTGCCCAGCTCAGTACAAGTCTCCGGTAAACGAGTCTGTTAATTTTTTTCAGATTAATCTTATACTAACATTTTATGAGCGTACACACTAAATAAATCGTTTATTTTCTTTTAAATTTTCTAAGGATAAACAATAATGTAGATAGCAGAAACATATAAGAGAAGCCTCCTCTTCGGTCCACAAATATATTAATTCATTTCGTTTCTTTTTTTTTTTTGAAAAAATACATTTAAACTCTCGAGAGAAGTCAGGATAACACTATATACGATTAGAAGTTTACTTCTTGTATACCTTGGGTACCGGATAAAATACCAAAAAGAAGAAAGGAGGTAAAAATATCATCCAATCTCTAAATTCTCTATATTTTTTCTCCTTTTTTTTCAACGTAGAAATTATGTATATAAAAATTGCGAATAGCATCTTATTTACACTTTATTTATACGTATTAATTTGTTTGCATCATCAATATATTTTTTAAGAATTATTTTATATTATATATATCACATTAAAAAAGAAGTGTTACAATTTTTTTTCAAAAAATTTATCTCAAATAATCACCTATCCAATCACACGCGACCGTCTCATAATTCTGTGGCACAGGATAGAAATAGTTGGACAACAATACCCTTGTGGCCTGTAATAAATAAAGAGAGCCTATAGGAGGAGGAAGAGTGCCCAAAGGCGTACAATTTGAAAACCTGCTCGCTCCTCTCAGAGCAGACTAACGGCTACTCTATCCATGTCGCAAACCCACAATACTGCTAAGAATCAAACTGCCGTCTTTCTCCCTTTCAGTTCCCTCTAATCTTTTCTCTCTCACGCACTTAGAGCTTCTTGCTTCTTCAATTTTGCTTGCAATGACTTCATCAACGCCTGGCCCAGATCAGAATTTAAAAGTTAAAATGGGAGTAAACCCATCTCGTAGACGAGTGAGAGTAATTGGGAGAATCAGGGGCTTCACTTGCCAAGAATCTGAATCTTTCAGTCATGATTCTCCGAAGCCTTGGATCACTGTCTCCAAACCCGAACACCACGGGGCTTCATCTGAAACCACGCTCACGCTCTCTTTTTTGGACCAATTCAATAATAGGTACTGCAAACTTATTGCCGCCAGCATTTCTTCACCTCTTGAATTTGAATTTCAAATTGCTTAATTTCGTTTCCCCTTTTCTTTTCTTTCTTTTTTAATTTTTGTGGGAGACGGGCCGGGGTAATGCAATTTCCTTCTTGGGCTTGTGAGTTTCTTATAGAAATTACTGCTCAAATAATGATCTGGGAAGAGACAAATACATCAGTGCGTTGTTTATTTTGTCGTTATGCTGCTTCTTTTGTGATTATTTCAGGTCTCTGTTCAGATTTTGTGTTCTTGATGTAGTTCTGAAGTTGTATATTGAAGTCCGGATTTTTCTTCATTGCCTATTGGCTTAATATTAAGTCTAGAATCCCATGTTACTGAGTGTTGGATATCTGTTGCAGTTTATGGAATAACTTTTTCATTTTTTTTCCTAGAAATTTACCTTTCTAATTTTTTATTTGGTTTAGATTTTGGAAAAGTGGAACAAAATTCGAACTTCTCTTAACTCATTCAGCATAAGATAATCAATTTTAGTTCTACCGACTTGATTTTACTTTCGTAGTTTTGAAGCTTCACTTGCGATATTTGTCTTGTTCTTACAGTCAAAAAGAAGCATCGTATAAACTGGACTACTGTTATGAACAAGATGAGGATACAGGTACACTTTTTGCCAGAGAGATAGAGCCTTTGACTTCGGATGTCCTCAATGGTGGACATGCATCAATTATAGCTTATGGGGCTAGAGGAAGTGGAAAAACTTACACGATTCAGGTTTTTGTTCTGTTATTTCTCGCCCTGTGTGGCCATAATTTTCTTGTGTTTCTCGGAAATTGTTGATGATTTTCTGTCTCTACGAAGGGTGCTGAAAACAAACCAGGAATAGCTGTAATGACGATGACTGAATTGCTCTCAAAAGCTGAGGAGACTGGAAAGTCAGTTTCAATATCTATTTTTGAGGTTCAGCAGGAGCATGCTTATGATCTTCTGGATCCCAAGCATTCTGAAGTACAAGTACTTGAAGATTGCCGAGGGAAAATAAATCTTAAGGGGCTATCTAAAGTAATTTTCAGCAAATGAGTTCACGAAACTAGAAAAGTATAGTTAGATTTTTCAATTTTTTGACCGTTCTTTCTTCTTCTCTTTTTCCAGGTTCCTGTGAAATCCATTTTAGAGTTTCAGAATATATACTTTAGTATGTCGAACATCAGCAAATCAGCACACAAGATACCACATGAGCATACAAGAAGGAGCCATAAATGTTTAATAATACATGTATTAGCAATGAATGATAACTCAACACCCAAGCTTGTGGGAAAGATGAATTTTGTTGATTTAGCAGGTTGATACCTCTCTAGTTAATCTTATATGGTTAGGAATTTTGAAGAACAAAATTAACATCCTATGCGCTGTTTACCAGGATATGAGGATTCCAGAAGAATTAGTAGAGATGGAAGTGCACTTCTTGACAGAACTAACAAGTCCCTTCACACCTTACTGAATGTTGTTTATGCACTTAATGCCAATGAGATGCATGTGCCATACCGTGAGAGCAAACTTACTCACATTTTTAAGGAGTCACTCAGGGGCACAGGTCATGTAGTGCTGCTCACTTGTTTGGTATGGATCTCAGTTATTATTGTGACCAGTTTTACCACGCTTAGTTTCTTATTTTGTATCTAATAGAAATAGTTGCTCTTCTCATTGTAGAACCCACATGTTTGCCAAGACACTCTTCGCACATTGAGTTTAGCTTCCAGGTCATGTCAAAGTACAAATCATGTACTGACTGAGTCTCTCAATAATGCTAAAAGCTCAGCTAGATTCAAGATGCTTTCATCACAAAATAGCATGAAGCCTTTTTGTACTCCTTCCGCTAGACAACCAGCAGTCTCAAGTTTGCATTTATCTGCAAAGGGTACCAGTTGCGTGTCAAAGGGAAGGTATAGCACGTTTTATTCCTATAACACGATCAAAAGAATATATCCTAAATATCTGCTGAATATTCTTTTTTGCCGTGTATTTGAAGGAAACTTTTTGAAGAGGGGAAGAATATCACTTCTAATCAGGTACTCATCTTTGAGGTTGGTAATTTTTACCAACAGTTAATCCTCATTATCGCTCCCATTTGTTTTCCCTATTTTGTATCTTCATGTTCCAAGAAATATGCTCAATCACTACTCATCAATTATTTGATTCCTGTCCATTATTTTTCTTTTTGGAATAATCAACATTCATTTGCTTTTTCACTTATTTTGTAACAAATAGGCTATCTTTGATCTGAAACATGATAGGAACAGCGAAATTTACAAATATCAAGAACCAAAAATATATTCAATGAATTCTAATTCATTTCAGTATGCAATGTAGACAAGGCTCCCACAAGATGATTGTTCAGACAAGAAACTCGAATTTGTACCTGAAATAGCTGCAGCTGTGTCACCCTCCATGCTGAAGAAGGTACAATACAAAGCAAAATCGTGTTCGACTATAATGCATATTGTTGAAGAAGCAGTCAATAATTGCCAGTTATAGTGAGTCATGCAGTTCGTTAAATCTGCAGGCTTCGCAGGATGAGTCCACTTTGGATAATCCTTTGGCCTTAGTACCTGAAGGAGTTGTAAGATCAAGTTCAGTATATCCTAATAATACCAAAGGGATTGTGTGGTACAGTTACAAATATGATCTCTTTGTATTGTAGGTTTCTCAGGAAAAGTCAATTCCAGAGTCTGTAGCTGTGTCACCCTCCAAGCTGAAGAAGGTACAATACACAGTGAAATGGTATTCGAGTATAATTTACAATGTTGAAGAAGCAATTATTAATTGCCAGTCATAACGAGTCACGTTATTTGTTAAATCTGCAGGCTTTGCAGGTTGAGTCGATTTTAGATAATCCTTCAGCCTTTGTACCTGACGGACTTGTAAGATTAAGTTCAGTGTATCCTAATAATAACACAGGGACTCTATTGGTCAGTTATAGAAATGATCTCTTTGTATTGCAGGTCTTTCAAGAAAAGTCAAATCCAGAATTTAGTTTGGATCCGGAACTGAAGGAAAATGTAAGATCAGTATCATTATATCCCTTTCGAACTCAAGAATAAGTACAGCTTTAATCCTTTCCAACTAAGGGTAGATATGAATGGATTTGCCATGATCAATATACTTTTTACTGCACCATATTGATTTCCCAAGTACTTTGATGGTCAAAAATCTAGTGGCTTAGTTGAGAAGGTAAGCTCTGTGCTAGCAACTAGGATGATATGTCCATCACAAATATCTGCAGCTAAGGAAAATACATTAGTTCAGCTTTTACTTGTAACTAAAAAACATTTGCTTTTGGTAGCATAAATGATCTCTGTGCCTCATAAATATGTTCTGCAATTCTAGTTTTGAGTATGTTTTTAAATCTCTCAGGACATTTCTGCACACAAAAGAAGCAACAATTTGGAACTCATTCCTGCTGTAGTTTGTGAGAAATCTCCTCTGCAAGATGGTATTGCACTGTTATTGTTATTGAAACTTCTCCAACTATAGGATCAAGTTGTGTCATCTCTTTTCTTTACACAATATTTACATGACAGGTAGTGTCATACGAAAGGAGACATTGAATGAGCATGGATCACCTCCACTTAGTGAGAGATTAAGACAACTATCAAACAGCTTGAAATCATTCTGTTCTTCAACTCCATTACATGTAAAGATGCTAGATAATGGTGATGCACAACATAATGTTATTGAGCCAAAGACCCCAATATTTGAATATGGTGCACGAGTTACTGAAAGATCGGAGATCACAAAATATAGTAGTCCTTGGGAACTGCTCAGTAAGCGCAGTTCTGGAATGAAGGTTTAAGCTCTGTGCTTTATTATGTGTAGATTGTTTTTGTGCTGTTTGTATGTGTGATGTGTTGTTCTAATAATCCCATTCTTTTTGCTGCAGGATTCCCTTGTTCAGGAATACCTTAGGTTCTTAAACTCTGCTAGCAAGTAAGTAGTTTGTTCCTCTAACCTGTTTCTGTTCTCCATCATTCTGCCTTTCACATCTGGCATTGAGAATTCACCACTGTTTTAATTGTATCTGTAGTATGGTTAAAAGCACTAGACATTGAGAAATTGCATGAAAATGCTTTCTTTTATATTCCTGAAATTTCTGTGAGCCTTCCACTTGATGGTCAACAGAAATGAACCAGCTGCATTTTATTCCCGCACTTATCCTCTGTCAACCTATAATCTTAGCTTCACAAAGTGATGGGATGTGACTCAAATTTTGCTAATCAATGTGGACTGGCATAAGTTTCAAATTGTTATGGACACCATACTTGGCTTTACTTTTATATTGTAGAGAGCATTGGGCTAATTAAATTACTGTCCTGCTACTTTCTTTGATTAACACGTATACATTAGTATGTTTAACGGATCACTTGCATGGTAGGTTATCATGAATAAGTAATTTTTGTTGACAGTGGTAATCAACTCAGGTGCTTATGTCAGTAGTCATCTCCTACATTATATGTGCATAATCCTAATTTACTTTTTCTTTTGGTTGTATTTGCAGAGAAGAGCTGAAAGGATTAAGGGTGAGTTGATCTTTTAAGTTCCTTTTCAGAAGGCCGTGGTGTTCAATTATATTGTTTCAAAGTTGAATGTGATATTCATCCGCAGGGTATTGGGGAAAAAAGAGCTACCTACATTCTTCAACTTCGTGAAGAATCTCCAGAACCTTTCAAGAGTGTGAGTTTCTTGTGCTCTTCAAGGGAAAGATTAGTGAATAAGTTTATGCTGCCATGCTTTTTAGGGAGTTGATGATTGATATTGTTAAATGTCTTGCTTCACAGCTTGATGATTTGCAAGACATTGGTCTTTCGGCTAAGCAAGTATGTTCTACGTTTCATTCCATATATTTTTTATCTGATTTTCCTGCTGACATTGTCAAATGCTATGAATTTACTATGTAATCCTTGACATTTTTATGTTCAATGAGAAAAATGAACAAAATGGAAGACTTGGTTGAAGCATGTTTTGGATTTTCTTAATTATATCAGATTTCTTTTGGTTGCACAGGTCAAAGGAATGATGAAGAAGATGGCTGGAGATCTCTTTAGTTGATTTGGCATTTGAATAGCTTGTCATCGGTGATATGATATGCCATAAATCAAGTCTTCAAAGAAGTTTGTATAAGCAAAATGATTTGCCGTGAAAACGAGCCTTCTGAAGATTTTCTATGGCAAAATGAATTGCCATAGAAACAAATGTCCTAGAGAAATTTCTGGTTTTTGTTGGGTTTGTTAAGAATATAAAATATCTTGTACAGGGTCACTTTCTCAGCCTTCAGTTTCGCTTTACTCGATCCATTAATTATGATTCTTCATTTGTAACTATGACAAAACCAAACGATGAATAGTATGTTAAGAAATGAAAGAAGTGCAATAGCAGTGCCGTGCATTGCACTATTTCGTTTGGATCAATGTCATTTGTCACCGGCCCTTAGAGAAAAGTTCAAAAAGAGATTGAGCTGATAGGAGTGTTATTTGCATGCAGTTTTGCATGCCCTAGACATTCCACATCTCTACTAAGAAGTAGAACAACGTCACGTAACTGGATTAAAGGTACAGACATTCCACATCTAGCTAGAATGTGCCATCTTACAACTCGTGCAATTTAGCCACATTCAATTTGGTCTGACAAGGCTAGACACTGAGACGTTCATGTAGCAAGGCTTGCATCTCGGGTAGCATCCGTCTGATATTTCTAACAGTACTATTTGCAGTATTAGCAGGGTTGAACTTGAGAGCTCGCCATGGCCAGCAAATATGCCTGATTCTATGCCGATTAGCCCGCTCCCTCTTCTCTGTTTCCTCCAACTCTCTTGTCAGCTCTTCTATTCGGGCAAGGAGTCCTGCAGAACGGCTGTCAGCCTGCTGGAGAGATCTCTCAGTTGCTTCCTGCGCAGCAATTGCAGTGGCTACTAGCTCGTCCTTGAGCTTTACTTTGCTTTTTGACACATGCAAAGCAGTCCTTGTCTTTTCTAGTTCTTGTTGTAGAATGTGAACCTAATGGAACACGGCCATCAAAATCCATCAGAACCATGGAATTCCAAAGCTATACGCGGGCAATGGGCATGCACTACTGAGGTCTTTCTTCTTTGTCCATTTTATTTCCCCATTCCAATGGGAGGAAGATCCATAAGTGGTCTGTTTTTTAACTTCTTTCCCCCCCTGATGGAAGCCAAGCCAAGTTATAGTGGCTATGCATGGAGTTGTTGAATGCACCAAAAGATTAGACAATATCAGAAATCTAAAGAGTTTCAGATGCCTCTTCCCAATAAACCAGTTTAGATCTCTTAACAATCTACTGTATAATTTAAGTATGACAAGAAGAAACATTGCTTAACATAATTATTTAGTTGCTTCCAGTTACCAACTTCTAAATTGATCCTATATTGATCCTATATTGATCATTCACCAAAGAAGCACATCATGAAATACTGCAACAGAAAAGTGTAGCCAGTGGAGAAGATAGCACAATAAACGTTGATAAAAATTAGGAGCAGATCAATTACCACTTTTTCATGCTCTTCAGTTAAGTATTTTCCAGCCTGCACCTCCAACTCACAAGCTTCTTTCCACCTTGCAACCTCTTCCTCAGTTTCTATAATTTTTACATGGAGTTCTTCAACCTTAACAAGAAAAGCAAAAGAAGATGCTGCTTTTTTCAGTTGCAGAAGGCTAAGGAAAAGTGAAATGAATAACCATCTCAGTTAAGGGAAAAGATGCTAACCTTTTGAGTTAAAATCAATTCCCTGTCCTCGAGCTCTTTGATGTACATAACATATTCTGCCATTTTATGAGCTTGCATCTCTGTTAGACTCTGAAGGCGTTCAGATTCTGACCTGACAGTGATTGGAATTAAGAAGTTAAATAGCAAAAAGAGAATAGCATATTCAAGTGAAAACAGTTTGTGCTTGAGTACCATTTGGCTTGGCAACCCTAAATAACATTATCTTTCTGCAAGCCTGATACACAGAAGATGCGTTCTCACTTAAAATGACCAAAGCGAGAAATAGAAATTGCCCATACTAGGGTCATTCTCGTCATGAAATTCAGTCTACAGACGTAGCTGTCACTCTGGAAGACCTTTTATGACTTTACCTTTGACTTGTTAGGCCAGAAGAATCCTAGTCTACTTTAGATGTATAATAAGGTTGAAAAGGTTGCTCCAGGAGGATTAAAGCAGAAGATAAAGATGACAGTAAAAGTAAACGAGTATCAAGATATCAAAGAAGAAGACTCCTTCAACTTATGCCAGGCAGCTCTGTAACGCTTTGTGTTTGTCCCAGGTAACTAATCTTCAGAGGACATCCCAATAGAAACACAATTTTGTATGTTTTCCGGTTAGAAACAGGAATACGACACAACTGCTAACAATCTCCTAGTTGACACATTCGGAGCTCACTACTAACAGAACAACCGAGTTCCCAGATTGCTGTACAAAAATAAATTAATCATACCGGGTAGAAATGTAGGTTAAACAATGTATCTGAGATTCATATACCTGTTGAGACATGGATTAAGGAGGAGTATTTATTGACAGATGGCAAAAGTGATGCCCAAATTTATCAAAGCATCAGTCCAGCTGAGATTATAGAAGAAAAGTAAAATGGCGAGCTTTAAATTTTTTCCACTTTTGAATCGGGCTTCAATTATTATCTATT
Organism: Coffea eugenioides; assembly: GCF_003713205.1. Taxonomy (NCBI): domain Eukaryota; kingdom Viridiplantae; phylum Streptophyta; class Magnoliopsida; order Gentianales; family Rubiaceae; genus Coffea; species Coffea eugenioides. The sequence continues at coordinate 2,272,158 of NC_040036.1, read as the reverse complement.
TTCCAGCTTACAATTATTTCATCTCTGGACCCTTTTAGTGCCAGGCAGAACATTCTCTGATCAAAAAAGGTGCAAGAATATGGAAGTTCATAGTAAGAAATTCACTCAGCAAGAACTGCCCAAGTGTTATTTTCACCCTGTCAGACAAATACATCCCTTTAATTATCCTCATTCACCGCTCAAGGAAATAGTAACTCATCCCAACTTCCCCTCTGACACAGCCTCAGGGCAATGGCCAAAAGGAAAATCGAACCTCTGTATACTTTTATGAGAATCGTGAAATGTTACCTAGAGTCATCCAAAGACCTCCTTAATTGGGTAATTTCAAGTCGCAAGTTCTTCATTATTCTCTCCACAGTTGAAGCCTGAGAATAAACATCATAAAAATTAGACCTCTCGTTAGCACTATGAAGCAATGCACCTTATCCCTCTGTGGCACTCAGTACAGACAATAGTTGATAATTAGAGCTTCTTAATCGAGCTCTATGTGTGTGTGCACATCGGTGTATGAAATGTGCTTGTCTGTAAGTGGGTCACAACCTGTTTCATTCCAACAAAAGTCATCTAAATAAAATAGCATGAGCAGTGTACTACTGTATGGAAGAGCTAAGCCAAAGACTGATGTCTGGAAGTGTAATAGGCAGGCAACATCTTGCGTGCAGTCTCTATAGAGAAAAATTGCAAAATTAAAATTAGCAACTTCTCGTTAATCAAAATATTTTTCTTACAAACGTCTGCAGAAACATTCTGGTACAATTTTTTACAAATATAAATGAAGAACCGAATGAACAAGAGTCAACATTTTTCAGACAAGAAAACATAGCCAACACTACATATTTTATTGACCAGGAATGAAAATCAGAACCTTACCAAACTAACAGCCTCCTCTTCACATTCACTACTATCCGATTTAGGAGCTAAATTAGCAGCAGAGTTTTCAGATGACAGTTCATTTCCTCCAGTTCCGACTATAAAGCCAAAACCTACTTTCTGCAAACTTCTTTCAGCAATTTGCAAGATAGCCCCTCTCTTCTGTTCATTGTTCCCCTTTAGCTTATTTAAGCTCTTCTCCGCTGCTTCTTTTTCCACTAGGGCGATCCTCAGTAAGTTATTGATATCTCTGTTCTCCTCTGTCAGGCTAACTAAACTACTCTCAAGTTCCCTCTTTTCTTTCTTCCTTTTCTCCGTAAATTCATCCAATTTCAGTTCAACTTTACTTAGTAACTCCAAAATCCCCTTGAATTCCAACCCCAAATCCCCATTTAACTCCAATTCATTGCTGTGCTCTTCCCCTTCTACATCTAAACGATCAACTACCCTAGCCAAACCTTGCTTAATCATGCCCAATTTTTGGGAAAAATACTGATTTTTTTCATTCTTCTCCTTCAACAGCTCCTCGAGTCTGTCTTTACAACTTTCAAGTTCTTCCTTGATTTCCTCTTTTTCCCGCACCCCCTCAACTTCCTGCTCCCTCGAAGAGGCCTCAAGCTTAGTGAACTCATCGCGCAGGGAGTCTCTTTCGCTCGATAACTCTTCAATGGCCTCCAAGAGATCAGCTTTTTGCTTAAAAAGCTCTTCTTTTTCTTGATTGATCTGGGCTACCTTTTCCTCTTTCTCTGTGTAGCTAGATTGGAGGGTTTGATATGATGCACGAAAGGATTCAATCTCGGCGACCATGGATTCATTTTCTAACCGCAGCTCCTGAAGATCATGGGAGAAGTTTTCGGTTTCAATTAATGGCCGTGAATCTTGGCCACTGATGTCATTCCCCAAGGTTGGTTCCATGCTGTCAATGATACGAGTTCGGGTGTGTTCCTGTTAGCTGGGAAGACCCAAAAGGACGAATTGAAGGGGGGTTTTCGGGGAGAGAGAGGGATCATCAGAAAACTCGAACTACCAGTCAAGACTCAGGAGAAGGAAATGCAGGTGGGATATAGTGGCAGCACATGTACAACAGAGAATAGACCGGGGTGTCTCAAAATTGTCAATCACTCATAAGTGGGTTTTGGCGGGGAAAGGGTTACAGTTTGTTGCAAATTATGGTGAACTCCCCTCAAGTATGGATGCAGTTTGTTTAGCCCCCCCCTCCCCCACCCAGAAACAAGGGTGCAGCGGGTCAAATCGCTCGTGAGTAACTTGTGAGCGGCTTAATCAAAAAATTTGACTCGAACTAAGTTTGACCGAATCTGAGCTTGAGCTCGAGTTATTTGTACCGTGTAATGAGTCAAGTTCGAACATCAATAATAGCTACTCGAGTATTCAATGGACTTAATCACGTATTTATATTATTTATACATTATATATTTTAATTATGGAATGACTATTATGGATTCTTGTTTTAATAAATTTACATTAGATAATGTTCAGTAAAAAAAGCGATGGATGACAAAATGATAATTTGATAAATTTAAAATGTAAAAAATTTAAACACAAAAAAGAAAAACTCGAGCTCAAGTTTGATAAGGTTTGCAGTTTACTCGAACTCAAATGAGTTGAATTCGATCTTAATTTCCATTATGTCAAGCTGAATTCGAGCTCAAATTTTTCGAACTCGAATAACACTGATAGTGATCAAGTTCAAGTTCGAGTATGATACTGCTCAAGTTTAACTCACTTCGATGGCATTCTTACCCTGAAATAGGGATCACTTCTGTAAGTTTCTTTTTTTTTTTTTGTGGTTATGGCATAAATTAAACTATTCTTCTAGAGTACTTGTCTAACCAACTTGACACATTGATTTTGTGTACCTTATGTGCTATTTTTCTAGTCAAGTACTAGGGTTTTGGAGATTAATTTTGGCATTTTCAGTGTTTTTATAGTTGCTTGTCTAGTTTTGGCTTGATGTGCTAAAATCTTGTTTAACAATCATATTGAAACTAACCTTTGGAGGGGGGAAAGAAAGAAGCTAATATATTGTTCAAATGTGGGTTGTAGTACTTTTATCTTTATCTGAGATAAAAAGAATAAGTTTTCTATACAATTAAATTCAAAGAGTAACTGCTATATTTTTCCTTATAAATAGGGGTTACCCCCTCTCTATCAAAAGAGATAGAAAATTGAGATTCCATTTGAGTGAATGAAATAATAAGTTTTTTGCCAAAATAACACTTTTTTATTACCATAGCGATATTATTGTTGTCACGTAATTATCCTAATTGTTATATAGGATAACAGGAAAGGAAAATTTTAATTTAGTCTATAGTTTCCAACAAGAACTAAAAATTAAAATTTTTTTATTATAGAGGCACAAAAAGATTGCATAATTTTGATAATTTCCTTATAATTATTTAAAACAAATTATACTATTTATTGACCTTGCTATTATTAGTCTCTGCATTTTTTTAAATGCATCAAACCTATTGCAAATATTTTTCAAAATTTAAATTTAAAACATATAAAAATTACAATGAAAATTGTAAGCAATAATAAGAAAAGTTACAAAAACTTCAAAGCTATTATATTTGTTTATATTATCATTCTTATTCCTTGAAAATAACTTTTACAAAGAGTAATCAAGCTAAAAATTTCAAATTTTTAATTGCAAACTAAAAATTATTGGATTATTGTATATGTAATTTACAAGCATAAAAGGCAAATGACATCCTAGGCATGAATCTATATTGTTATAGAGTGGTTCCTCATAAACATTTTATCAAACACATGATGTGAAAAATCATTTATTAAACAGTTAGTAATCAAAATATTTTGAAGGCCTGTAAGAATGTCCCATAATAAAAAAGACAAGAGAATAATTTTTGTTTACCTTGAAATTATCAATTCAAGAAGAATATTTTTCATCAATTGAAACAACAATAAGGATAATATTAAAGTTTTAGATGCTGTTAATATAAATATTGAATTATCAGAATTACGTTTGACAAGAGAAAGATAATGAAAAGAAAAAATCGCGCGAAGGTTCAGAGAGAAAATCTAGAAATTTATTAGATAGAAAAGAGAAATGGAGCATGCCCCTATTTTCATCCTGGTATATATGCAGCCTATTTGGCAAAAAATGGATCATAAAGGTAATAAATTTTAGGGTTAATCACATTTTATCCCCTTAAAGAATACCTCATTTCTCAGTTTACCCCCTAACCTTTAATTTTGCTCACTTAACCCCCTTTAGGACAAAATTGCCCTTGCATTATTTTGACTTTTCATTTACCTTGTTTTCTTTTCTTTTATTTCTTTTTCTCTTTCTTCTTTATTTAATTATTTCTCTTTCCCACAAAAAATTTCACCTTAATGATTGAAATTAAAAAGAGGAATTACAGAGATCTATCTTCTTCTTAAATGATCAAAAAAATATTCAAACCACTTTTCTAAAATACAATTTTTTTAGCCTTTCAATTCTTTCAATTTTGGGTTTTCCTCTTTCCTTTCTAGTTTCTCATTTTATTCTCAAGAAAATATCATAAGATGAAATTGTTTTCCTTTCTTTTATTTCTTTTTCTCTTTCTTCTCTCTATCATCCTTCCCAATAGAAAATTCGATTTCCACAAAAATTTTTGTTTTGAGTTTGTAATCGCATATTTTTGGGCGAAGGTTTAAAAGACATCAAAAACTAATTTTGATTTTTTGTATGATGCCACGTGTCACAAATTTCAATTGATAATTATTAATCAGGTCACAATTTCATCTTAAGATATTTTCTTGGAAATAAAATGAGAAACTAGAAAGGAAAGAGGAAAACCCAAAATTAAAAGAATTGAAAGGCTAAAAAAATTGTATTTTAGGAAAGTGATTTGAATTTTTTTTAATCATTTAAGGAAAAGATATATCTCTACAATTCCTCTTTTTTAATTTCAATCATTAAGGTGAAGATTTTTGTGGGAAAGAGGAAGAATTAAATAAAGAAGAAAGAGAAAAAGAAATAAAAGAAAGGAAAATAAGGTAAATGAAAAGTCAAAATAATGCAAGGGCAATTTTGTCCTAAAGGGGGTTAAGTGAACAAAATTAAAGGTTAGGGGGTAAACTGAGAAATGAGGTATTTTTTAATGGGATAAAATGTGATTAACCATAAATTTTAAAATTAAGTTACTTTGAGTATATACCTCAAATTTGGAAGGAGAGTTATTTTGGCAATAAACTCATGAATAATAGTTGTTTTCTTACTTTTCTCAACTCTTTAATTTTCCTATTTTCTTAACATATTATCTATCACACAAATAACTCAAAATCTATATCACATTAGCATCAGTTTTATAACACAATATATTCATTTTTCTGTTCGGACACCCAATTTTCTTGGGCACGTTTTATTAGCTTGGCTTCTACAAAAGGGAAGTAACAGAGAGTACATCAGTACGGAAATCTTCTTAGTTTCCCCATACTAGTGTGAATACCCGTGCTACGCACGGTGCTAATATTATTGAAAAAAATAAAATGATAAACAAATAAAGGTGAAAAAATTGAACCAACAAAATTTAAATGTAATATCTATTTAACAATAGTTTAAAATATAATAGAATGTGTATATCATTCAAGAACTGTCTTTTCTCGAAAGATGGATCCTGAAAAAAAAATAAAATCTATATTAAAAAAGGGAATGATATATTTCTACAAATGAATGTAATTGAATGTGGTTAAAATGAAATACTTACAAATACTAAGCATTCGATTTGATAATCTTCCTTGAAGGTGCGAACACTCTTCACACCAATCCACTTTTAGTACGAAAGCCAAAATTGGTGATTTAATTAACTCTGTTGAATTTTGTGGAGTGCGTACTACAAATGAAAATGCACGATCTATGCATGAATTAATTCGTTGGCCGAATAACCTATCATTATTTTCCTGATAATTAACAACGTACGAAATTAGTGTATTTTTTTACATAATTTATAAATAGTACTATAAAAAATAAACATATATTAAGAAATTCTACCTTCCTTTGTAATGCCCTGAGATAAGAAGCATCACAACCAAATACAAATCGTGCATGTCTGTCTTGTAAATTAATATGCATATTACCACTGGAATCTCTGATTTGTATATTAACGTTATACCTGTTTGACAAATAAAATATTATATGCAATACAGAAAAATATATTGAAGTTAAGTATACATGAAATTAATTACCTAATAACAGTGGCAACCACGTCATTACAATGCATACACACTGTCTTTGAAAAATGACCTTCACATAGCTGAATACCATTTTCGTTCCTTGAAACCGTTTGTTCTGGCGAATTAAGGCAACAATAGCATCCTATTTTCTTCCCAAAACATCCTATTCGTAGTGAATAATAATCTGTGTGGTTTGTTGTGAAAATCTAGTTATGAAATTTACTTGATAATGTTCAGAATTAGCTTCATCTTCTTTGTTTTGGTGCTTCTGCACAAGAATTTAGCCATATATTTTATGTTATTGGAGTGATCTTTTAAATTCGGTGAAAAAAATAGCAGTTGATCATATGGTTCTGACTAATGTGGCCCCGTGGATCAAGTTTTTTAAGTCTGGACTGCGGAGGGAAAGGTAACTTTATAGATGAACTTGGTCTCCTGTGGATGCTTGATAGTCAGATGATCAGGCATTTTTGAAAAGTGATGGCTCTCTCTCTCTGTATATGTCCGCTTTTTGTCAGTGTGGATATTAAATAAACGCGTACAGTCACTTATTATTCACAACGAAAAGCGTATCTGCTGTCTATACCGCACGAAAAATTAATACATTTTTGGGTCTCTCTGTCTCATGTTTATTGTTGCCAATACTAATGTATTAGGCTGTATTTGAGAGTAGGCCAGGGGTGATTATTTGCTTAAAGGCGACTGGATAGACCATATGTATTAAAGAATCGAAGTTTGGAAATGTTCGTAACTTAATAAAGAGTATAGCCAAAAGGACACTATTTTTGTACTCTTGCAGCAGGTAGCAGAATAGAATCACAAAGAAAGTACTGTTAAAGGTAAACAAAAACTTGGAAATAAACATGAATTGGACTCATATATGGTAGTAGAAAATGTGGAAACACAGAACTGCGTTAGAGTTAAGATGGTACCCAGATGATATAAATCCAGGTAGTATTATTAGTCTTGCAAGAGCTCTGCAGTTTGGAGTTGGATGGCTGCTGGTGAAACACCGTTGTTGTTTCCTCTCCTGATATACTAAAGAAGTCAAATCTATGTGCTTAATGTCTATCCCATTAATTGTCAAATACCATTAATGTCTATCCCATTAATTACGTTACAGTTAACATATTTGACCTTGTTAAAAGTTCTGAAAAATTACAAAGTAATTTCATAAATTCATTTTCAGCATCTGTTCTTTATTTTCTTATTATTACGTTACAATTGGCATGCTGCTTGATGTACTACAGAAGTCAAATCTATGTGCTTAATGTCTATCCCATTAATTGTCAAATACCATTAATGTCTATCCCATTAATTACCTTACAATTAATGGGATATATGGCAAATAATGGGACATTAAGTCTATTCAATTAAATTAAATGATTAACTTTTTTTGTCCAACTTTACTTTGAAACGAAATCTATGTGCTATCGAGGACTTCATTTCCAACAAAAAAAAAAACACCATCTGCCTTTTAAGACTGTGCTAATGCTTCCCGATATTGAAGAATTCAGAACCTGGAAGAAATGGCTAGTCATTTTGTCAATAGCATCTGCATTAGAACAGCCGACAGTTTCAAGCTGGATTCAAGCAAACCAAAAGGGTGCATTTCTAGATCAGGTATGCTCATAATTGTTACTACTCCTTTTGTACCAATCTTAATGCAATAACTGCTACACTGGTATCTGAATTCTTTAGTCTCTTCTCATCCTCTTCACGTAAGAGTTATTGCTATGCAAGATGAATTTCCAACGTTTCCTGATGTTGACCATTAATGTCTATCCCATTAATTATGTTACAATTAATGAGACATTAAGTCTATTCAATTAAATCAAATGATTAACTTTTTTTTGTCCAACTTTACTTTGAAACAAAATCTATGTGCTATCGAGCACTTCATTTCCCAAAAAAAAAAAAAAAAACACCATCTGTCTTTTAAGACTGTTCTAATGCTTACCGATATTGAAATTTAAGACTCTAGTTATGAAATTTACTTGATAATGTTCAGAATTACCTTCATCTTCTATGTTTTGGTGCTTCTGCAGAAGAATTTAGCCGTATATTTTATGTTATGGGAAGGGGGGGATATGGGGGCGTGGGCTACTGGGCTGTGGTGGGGGTTAGGGTTGCGGGGATATGGGGGGCGTGGGCTGTGCTTCTGCATTTTTTATTTTTCAAGTTAGAAGAAACTCTATCCCTTGCATAGGTAAAGAAAAGAGAATTAAGAGATGGAGTTCCAAATATATTCTTTTAATAATTTCACGTACTTTTCATCACTTTTTTTTTGTAAAAAAAAGGATTTTAGGCAATCATGATTTGGACTAATTCTCATTTCGCTCTTTGCGTTTTAATTTTAACATATTTGACCTTGTTAAAAGTTCTGAAAAATTCCAAAGCAATATCCGACCTGGAAAGGCAAAGCAAAACATACTTAAAAGGTAGAGGGACCGACCTGGAAAAGAAGGTTGATTTCTAATGAAGGTTGTGCACATAATATCTTCCATTACTGCTCACAAAAGAAACAAAATCAATACATTTACAAAATTAATAGAAAACCAAAAACAAATAAGAAACTAAGAGAGAGGGTGAGGGAATTAAGTCGATCAGTATAAGGGTTGGAAAAAAATTATAGACATATTATATTATTGGAAATAATCAAAAATAAAAAAATATTACAATATTGGGACTAATATTTGGAATTACAATGAAAATGCCAATATTTAAAGAAAACATGATACCAGATTTTTTAATTTGGTGCGAGCGACGTTTTAATCGGTGTAGCCTGGATTTTGTCCTTCGGATTTGATTTGAAATTTATCTTTCTTCAGCGCAAACTTGATGAAGCTTTTCCAACTGGTGTGTGGAATCGTTGCGGTGTATGTTTCGTTTCCTAAGCAAATGTTTCCTCCGTTGCAATCTTGCGAGTTTGAAATCTAGTTGTTGTTGAAATGCTTGTAGGCGGGCATATTCCATGGTGAGGAAACTTTAGATGGGTTCCCTACAAATTTTGAGTGGAAAATTTTAATATGTTAAATAATAGGACAACTTGAATTTGGGATAGCAGATAAGTGGGGCAAAGTTAAAAAAACACAATAATACTAATCAATACCTAAATGAGCAGGGTCACTTACTGAAAGGTAGTCACCGCCGGCTTCTTGACGTCTGCCGAAGGTTCAAGAAAAAAAGTATGATGCGTACTAAGAAGAGCACCGGAGTTGTGGTACCAAAGCTGCATCAGTTTTCATTGGTCAAAAAGGGCGTAAGTTAATAGTATTTTCCAATGGCTAAAAGATTGCAAAATTCTAACATACACAAACAATATTTATGATGTAAAACAGAAACTTCTAATTCCAATAAGCCCAAAAAAAGTCATACTAAAACATTAACAAATAAAGAAATCCAAAAAAAGGAATAGGCAGATACCTTTGGAGACGGCACCAAGATGAACTCAAATATCGATGAAGAGGATGAAGCAGAGGACTCCTTGGACCCAAAAAGATCAGAAGTGAATGAAGAAGAAGAACCAGATTGCTTTCTTTTGTGAGAAGTGTATGATCGCTCCTAGGTAGTTAATGGCGGAAATGTACATATACTAAAACGTGGTATGATGATAGTGGGAAACGTGGGAGGAAATATAGGAGTGGTTATAGGGTGAATTAAGAGATAGTGGGAATTTTTGAACTTTAAATTTGATTGGTGATAAGGTGGTTATTATTCACTACATTTTATGTATTAAAATAAATACAAAAATCTAGAAAAAAGAATGAGAAGTTTAGAAGTCATTGAAAGGGTTTCTGCTAAAAACCCCTTCTCAAATTTATATAGATATAGATATAAGATGGTTGATATTCCTAAGCGTTTACCACTGATCACAACTCTCAGTAAGTTTACTAGCTACCGTTTTCTTTTTTCATATCATCATCTCTTCGTCAATTTTTTTCCCCCAAAAGGTAGGCATCTCTGACACCCATCTGGGTCCCACCGCTCACTCTCTAGAATGATGGGGCTGACTATCATCGCATCAACTCTGTTATTCTTGAATCGTG